>NC_134953.1:31732500-31760000 GCF_965638725.1 Aptenodytes patagonicus
TTGTTGCTGCAAAGTCCTTATCTCCATGTGGCACTAAACAAGGATTTGTTGTGGGATTTGAGAGGGCTGTGTAGTGCTTCAGTGTTAAGCACCCAAAACTCTGGGGGACTGGCACTAATTTCCTCTCTCTCGTAAAACAACATAGTATTCATAACAACTCGAGAGGCTTGACATAAGTAATGATGGCATATGCAGGCGAAGATTACCACCCCAACAGTGTAATCAAGGTGCTAGGTACTAATGCAAGTTAAATTGAGACAATAATGCTGAAACTTGCATTGTGGGATTAGGAGAGTACTTGAAATGCTGACATCGGCATCTCCTGGAAGAGCGCCTGTCTTCCTTTCAATTCCTGTTTATACTTAATGACCTCAAAATTTGTATGTCGTTAACACCGTGTACTGAAGTGGGAGAGAACAAGGTTTGGGAGGGAGAAGATTCCCTGCCTTCGTTGACTTTTGTCTCTTCTGGTAATTGGTGGCGTTCTCCGGCAGGCGAGCGTGCGGTGCGTGCGGCGTGGGGCCCCGGGGGCTGCAGGAGCGCGCCGCCGGCACGGGCGGCACCGTTCACATACCGAAAGTCATCCACGCCTGCAAAATTGTTATTGCTGGAGCACAGTTAAATGCCCAGCCGATGGAAATGTGAAATAAAATCGTATTAAAATTTGATGCTCAGATCAATATTGTGGCACCCAGGTAATTAAAATGGGTTTGTTTATTTGGCTCCTTATAAATAAAAAGGGCTTAATACAGACTAATTACACAGAGCCTTTCATATACTGTAGGATAATAATGGCGGCAATTTAAAGTGATATTAAATGAGAATTAATAAAGGAATATTGAGTCACTTTGACTGCATTAAGCTGCGTGAAATGATTTCTTATCTCAATTTAACTTTCTGTCCACAGTTTAGTGATTGATAAGCTTGGAATTTTTATAGAGGTAATCTAAACAATATTTGATTACTACGTTGAATTAATAACAACAAGCCCTTTTTTCTTGTTTATCAGCATATCAGAAGTGATGCTCCCTTTCACTTTAATCGTAATTTGTATAATACTTCCACTGGATATTCTACTTAGTTACATATGCTTTTAAACAATATTTTGACAATATTTTATTTGTTTTGCTAAGCATACATATTCTCTGGGCAGTTTGTACTTAAGTGTAACACATGAGGTTAGTAACTTACTCAAACAGATCTAAAGCAAGTTAAAAAGAGGTAGAAGTCATCTTCAAGTGAAAAATTGAAACCACATTTACATTCTGGAATGAAGATTGTGATTAATCATGTTCCTTTAAAATGACCCCTGGAGAATTGCCTGACAAAAGGAAACATTGGTTTGAATATTCCAAATTTGAAATGAAGTGACCTGGATTTACTCTTCAAAAACTATTGTTTCTGCCACTGACTCATGAAGCAACGTGTGCCGGAATAAAACCCATTCGATGGGAGAGAAAACTTCTTAGAGGCGTTTTTAATCTCTGAAGTGGCTGAAAGGAAGACATGAGGTTCTGAAGTGCAAGTTCACTTTATCTATGCAATTAATGCATTTAAATATGTTTAAATTTTGGTCCTTTGTTGCAGTTCCTTATGCACCATGGTGGTGCCGCACGCCCCACGTCACAGCCCGTTAGCATCCCTGCCCTCCTCTGGGCTGTGGAGCAATGCGGAAGGTCAGGACCTTGCGCCGAATGCTTTTTTTTTTTATATATAACAAATTGCCGGTATTGTTCATTAATTTCTGTCTCTGAAATGCCATGTCAAGCCTCCCAAGGAGCTCGCAGTGCCAGTGTCCCCTGGACAGCTTCTCACCATGGTCCAGTGCGAGTTCCTGATGAAATTACAGGTGCAGGGAAATGCAGAATTAGAAATATATCTGATGTTGCAATACTTGTGAAGCTATAGCTTTGTTGATGACAGGACAATTCCTTTTTTGACAGTTTAATTTACTGTTGCCAGTGGACAAGAGCAAAAGGAGAATGTGGGGTTAGCCACCTGCCCCCTCACACTGTGTTTCACATGCTAGGTTGCAAAATCATGACTCCCTCAACCTGTCGTGCTCAAATGAGAAGGTTTTCAGCTGGGGAAATGGAATACATCAGTGCAGGTAATATTGCCTGACCTCATAAAACAAAAGGAAAAATTGCAGATTCTGACAGCCATTATGAATCTTGTATCAGCATCCAAACGGCTCTGTGCCGTGGTACAGTACTTGTTTGTAATAGGAAAAAAAACCAGGGTTGCCACATTGACTTGCAATATGGAGCAAAAAATGACTTGTCAGTAATTCGTTCTGGGATGTTAAAGAGGCTGTTGAATTTACTAGTATATACACAGCGAGTGTTTAGCCTGGAGCAGCGTGCAGAAATGGCGCACTCACAGAGGTGGTCTGCTCGACTTGGTCATGGGCTTGGGCGGCGGTGGGATTACAGGACCGCATATTTCAGGCAAGCTTTGTTGGTTCAGAAATCGCTGAGCCTTTTTAATCATGCACGCCATAAAAGTGCATGTTCTCTTGCTCTTAAACCAGATAATTTTGGTTTTGAAAGCCTTTGGACTACAATGTTTTCTTCAAAACCCTAAGTGTTAACGGCGTCAGACTGTACACCCAGTTATAATTTTATTTCTATTTAAAGAAGTAATTTTATTGAGTACAGTTGTTCTCTCCAATTTCATATTAAGCTTTTCTTAGCTCTTAATTTCTTGATTTCTCAAGTTTTTCCTTATTTGATATTGTACATTTATACATCTCATTCCTCTTTGAGTTTTGTTTTTTTTTTTTTCCAGAAAGTTCTGAAAATGAGCGTTATCAGAGTGATTTAGTAAGCCAAGTAAATTAAGGATGGAGTCAGTCATTAGACACATCTATTTGCATACTTGAAATGCCTGGAGTTTCCTGCAGACTTTCACTGGTTGGGCTGTATTTGATAATAAAGTAGTTCTGGGAAAAGTCTGTTAATCAGATTACCTTAATATGCTTTCAGTAACTATTTTTAAGTTTGAAATTCCTCTTTTCTCTAGATTTTTTTTTTAGACTTTCTATGTTAAAGACTTCTTGTTGCCGCTTTGAAGAGGCAAAGGCTGTTACACCACTTCTCTGGTGGCGGGTTTTCAATTGTGCCCAGGTAACGCCAGGTAAAGGTGCTTCTTCCTCTGCCCTCAGAGGTAAGACTGTGCCCTTCCACGTTCTACAGTGCTATAGAGAACCACTTTGAATCTATAGTTCTCAGCTGATGAAAAGACAAACAATAAGCTTTCATCTTCTGCATCTTCTCCTCTTCCAAGTTTCCTTTTTTTGGGGTGTAGCTTTAGCGTTCAGTGTCACCACATAGACCGTGCTGGACCGCGCAGTAGCTTCATCTCAGGCTGGATGATGGAGAGCATTGCTAAGACTTTCTTTGACTCTGGGGAATAAAAGCTCTTTTTGGCTCAGCTAATTGGGCTGGTGTATGTGCGGGCAGGTTATCCTCTCACACCGGCCGCCACGGTGCCACTTACCCATCTCCCCCTCCTCAGATGGAGCCTCACACACACCACCGTGCTCTCGGCCGCTTTGTGTTTGCTGGAACTTGAGTGCACTTGAATTAAATCGCAGCTTATGAATATGACGAGAGCATCGGGATGTTGAAGGGAAACAAAGCTGGTGGGGCAGGCACGTCTGTGGCACACGGCGCCCACAACCCGCCAGGAGCCGGGCACCTCTGTGTCCTCCTCCCCTAACCCAGGGAGAGGTACAGGGGAAGCAGGGATGAGAAACAGTTTCAAAAGGCAAATATGGGAACTGAACCTAGGATATTAGATTTTTTTTTTTCTTCTTAACTGAAGATTAAATTCTTAAAAATGTCTAAAATATTAGCTTTATTCATTCATAAGGATTTTTTATGCAAACAAGGTGAAATACATATCTATAGCAATGTATGCATATATGCATTTAAGTGATCTGAAGGACGTTACATAAGAGAGCAGCCACTACCAAAAATCTGTGAAAGAAAATAGAGTATATTTGAATAAATGTAAAATGCTAAAATTCAGTGAGACACGTGTTAGATTAGATGAAAAGGTTATCCAGCAAAACTGAACACAGTCCAGAAAGCATGAAAAATGTTAAGTTACAAAAGGGTGTAAAATGCAAGTTTTCATAATTAAATACTAATTTTTTTGCCACCCAGTTATTAAAAATGTCACTCTGTAGCCTACTGTTGTGGGTACAGCCAGCTCTGCCACCAACAGCAAACATGAACTTTCTGCACCTGCTCGGTGGCGGTAACTCTGGATTCCCTCATTAATTTAAGTTGATGTTGCTTTTCAGGTAATTAAAACACAAAGACAGCGAAATAAATAAAGGATTGAGGTTGGTAATACCCTTTTATCAACCTGTGCCTGGATATGGTTGCTTCTCAGGCCATTCGTTCACTGCCTGTTACCCATGTACATACCAAGGGTTGAGGATCTCAGCGAGCTTTGTGGTCACCGTTGCGGGGATGGAGGGAGCTGCTTTTCTGCTATGGTTGTCAGGAGTTTCTCTGCATGGTGCCCAACCCAGGCCAGGCAGGTGGACGGTGGAGTGTTCCCACCCATCCTTGCCATGGTTGCCGTGCCCTCCCGAGGGAGGCGAGGAGGAGGGTGTGATCCCTTCAGGGCTCGCTGGGTGCACCCTTCCTCCTGCCTTCATCCCTGGGGGATGTGCTGTCTGCCTGGATAGCTTCACAGAGCAAACGTTTCCAATAACCATGCAGGAATGAATGAACTTGGGGTCTCCGTGTTGGGTTTTCCCAGGCAGACAACTGGATGCATGTTTGCTCTGTGATTTCTCTCAGCGTACAGAAAGATTTTTTCCACAAATGTTTTTTGATTGTCAGTTTACTCACTTAGAAGAAAAGGTACGTGAAACTCAAATTATTACGAAGGAAGAAAAAAGAAACAAGTAGGGATTCTTGTTGGTACAAAGACAACTAGAAGTAGATAGGGTTACAGTACTGCAATAGTGGAGAGATAACAAGGGCGTCAGGCACCTTAAGGAAATGGATGCACCGAGATTTGGTGCAGTGCAGCACATGACTGCAACTTTTCTAGTGATATTGTGGAAAATCTCTGCAGTTGTCCATTCAAATAGGTGTAAGGCTACTAACTGTAACAGGCTTATGGCACCTTCTATATTTGCAGCTATTAATAAACTGCTTTTCCCTAAGTTATCATTTAACGTCTTCTGCTGTCAGAACGAGCAAGCCTCTGGACTGAAAATACTGATAAAGATTTTGAGCTGCTTTTAAAGGTGTTTCTTTCTTCAAACATTCATTTCAAGGATTTATTTCTCACTTATAGCTTATTTTTAGAAAGCTAGTCTTAAAACACAAATTTTTTTCAGAGGCTGAAAAAATCACCTCTGGTTCATACGGATGCAGATTAACGAAACGGAGGACACCCTTTTCCCCTTCAATCACTTACGTGGCACGTTTCACATTACCAGGTGACCGCATCTTTCCCTTTTAACGGCTGAAATGGTTTGCAAAGGCCACTTCAAGTTTCTCAGCTTTTCACTCCCTTTTGTGTGAGACTGTCAGCGCCTGAGTCCCGGCCATGACATGCACAGACCAGCTGGTTTTTCTCCTTCAGATCAGCGGCTCTAGACAGCTTCTCTTTCTCTGGCAGCCGCTTCAACCTGCTCTGTCTTGTCATCTTCGAGTTCAATATCTGCTGCTCTGAAGGAAAAAAAATGGGATGGGTTGGACCATTGTATTTGGTCTTTTGACCCTCCATGTTGCCCATGAGCAGTGAAGGATAACTTTTGACAAGCCATGTCAGATGTGACAGGCAATCTAGTTGGGTTGAGTGGAAATGTGCTGTACAAGTTTGAAGCCTTAGTTGGGGGCATTTTCCCGGTGTTCAGTGCATTTAAATTGACACCAGACCTCAGTGTTGTTCGTTGCAGAGCCCCGCGTTTCCAAAGTGTACGGTTTTAACAGCTCAAATGGAAGCCTTTCATATGCGTTTTGCATCTCATTCCACCAACCCAATGCAATATAGCCCTTTCCGTGTTTTGTTTTCCGTCCCTCAGGAACACACATTAAATTTAGTTTTCATCTACGAGTATGTTTGATTTTTATTTTCTTGTAGGCAGTTATGTTTTACTGTTCCATGTATTTCTGTTTCCTGAGGTCATCTGAGTGTGATGTGATAGACAACTCCAAGTGCACTGTTACGCTAGAAGTTGTTGAATATTGCGAATTATTCAAAGAGCATTGAAGGAACCTTGCTAACCTTGAAACTGCTTTTATTTCAGAATTAATTATTCGGAAATGTTGATAGTAGAACTTCTGTGGGAAGCATATTTCTTGCAATGTTATGTAGGCTTCAGTCAAGATCTGTTCTTATTATATTCCTTCATTAATGGGTTGTGATATGGAGTTCCACTTTTATTTAAATTAATTCTCATTATGGATGTGAAAAACTAGCAGATAATGTCCTCCCCAGTAGCCTATTGATACCCAAAGTCTATCAGCGCTGGTGATCTGGCTCACTCTGAATTTCTGCTTTCTCTTACCTTCTGCGAGCATCCTGAGTGCTGATCTCTTGCCCGCTAACGGCTTTCCTAGCGTAGTTCTCCTCTTACCCCCCCTCAGATCAATACAGTGTACTGATGGGCAGCAGCAATAAATTACAAGAAATTACCTTTCAGATGCCCCAGTCCACTCCAGCCTGGTCTCCCAAGCGATACCTTCATTTCCCTCGCTGCCATTTGGTGCTGCATGTTTGTTCCCCTTCTCTGATGTCGCACAAGGCTGTTGGTTTGTGGGTCTGCGGGTTTCCAGCTGGCTTCTCCCAGCCGATGCTCTGCACCCTGCACCCTCCTCCGTCACTTCCAAGCCACACTCTTCATCATCTTCTTGCCCTTTTTAGCTCACTGATTAGTACTTGGATTGGCTGAATTTGAAAATGATACAACTTATGGAAATGAGTCTTTGGGCCTTTTTTCTAACCTGTGTTACATCTCAACCACAGAAAATGTTTTTTTTTTCTTGCACATTTGCAAGTATAGGCAGTCAGGGCTTTTTCAGCATCTCTACTCGAGTCAGTTTTGAAAATTGATCTGTAACTGTATTTAGAGAAAGAGCTTAAACTTGTTTAACTTTACATGACTTGTTGAACTGCAGTAACTCCTGGTTTCTCTTTCTATTTTTGTAATGGTCACAACCCACAAGCTTCTGGAAGAAGAAAACTCAAGACCCACACTTGTTCTGGTTTTGAAAGCAGTTTTGGAATGCCATAGTAAAAACATGCAATTTGGAAATAACAGTTCGGTTTCACTTGCTTTATAGAAATCTTTACCGAAGATGTTCCTTGTCTGGAGTGGCTGTGACTGGGGCATCTCTTTAATCATTGAAGTCCTTGCCAGCTTTCTTCCTAGCATTTTAATTCCCTTAAATCACAATTAATTAAATAATCAGTCATTCGTAAGAATAAAGGTTCTTTCTTGCCGTGAGCAAATAACAAGCCCTCATTTTTCAAAGCTCCCCCCTGCCACCTGCCCAGTACAGCAGGGGAAGGTGCGGTTGTCTTTCCATGGTGGTTCTTTTCTTTCCTGATATTCCCAGAGGTATGTAGGGAAACAATCTCCATACGTCATTCTGTTTCCATTTCAACTTGTGAATCCTTTAGGAAACATGTAATTTGAAGTGTTTTAAAGACACGTATGTTATCGATAAGTGAGTAATTTTTTCATGGATATTGCTTCAGATGTGGTGCAGTTATCCCTTCTTTCTTCGTCCATCTCTTTCAGTGATTTGTCTTTCAAAAGTTTTATAGGTCCTGGCTTGAGAAGAACTTCTCTTCAAGGGCTTTAAGACCCTTTAAGTAACTGAAGGATCATTTCATTGTCTTTGTAAATAGTTAGTATTTGCCTGTGGGGGGAAGTAATTGTTCCTTACTCAGCATAGAGTTAATTGGGGTCTGTTGTGGTGGCCTGTCTCCTTGTACAGATGTTCTGCTTGTTTCTGGTTTTCTTGATTCTCTATGTAGGAATGAGTTAAATCATTTAACGGCATAAAAGATACAATGTCACAGAAGACAGAAGAAAATGTTCAAAAAAGCAGATATTTTTCTTGTCTACCTTTTTGTACGGGATTTTTGTTTAGAAAACTAACTCTCTTCCATTTTTACCACAAATAATGAGAAAAATATCTGGGACAGGTGGCTATTTAAAGCTATTCTGTTACTACAATAGTAGAATTATTTGAAATTTCGGGTTGGGATTTCATGAAATGTAATTCTTACTATGGACGTCTAGAAGACATCTCTACTGGCTTCCAGACAACGATCTGTAATACAGTTCAAACATCAGGAAGATATTGGAAAGGATGTATTTTGTTTGTATAAGGAGGAGCTCTGATGTGGGCTGTATTGCAGCCATAGGACTTCATGGAGAGAATGGTAGGAAAAAGGTAGGTTAGGGTGTAGCATGCAACTTCACTATTGGAACCAGCTGTCTCTTCCAAAAGCACAGAAACAATATCATAAAAGGTAAAGGGAAGTTCTAAATTTCTCAGGAAGGAGTCTTTTTTTCTTTTTTTAAGTTGAGGGAGAAGAATAGTGGAGGTTCATCTTTGGGCAGTACAAATTATTCAGGGAGAAGCTGGCTGTGTGAGCAGGAGATGATGTCCTGTGTTGTAACATGGTAAATGTCTCATTCCTGTACAAAAAAGGTATTTTTTCCTCAACCATTAATGAAACATGGTAATTTCTATCCAACACAGTGCTGTTTGGCTAACTGCATTGCTTTTTTGGACCAGAGGCCCTGTAACTGTGTGCATAATGCTCTGAGCTGGCTTACCCGTCCTTTTAATCAGAGTAAAGTACAGTTTTTCACTGCAAATTAAGGTTTCAGTTATCTGTCTTCCTCTCAGCTTTCAATTTTCACGTCCAAAATACAGCATTTGCTTTTGAAGCATGCATACAGCCACTGTGGGTAAATTGGATTTCACTAGTAGTGGCTCTCACCGTTTCTGCTGTTCTTGTTGAAATAGTGTACGTTGCTGTGTAGAAATAGCTGTGTGCTCTCAAGGACCGGAGCACGCTTGTGAGAGCAGCACCTTCCTCCATCCCACGGCCTCCTGGGCACGCAGGGTACCGCAGCCCCTACCTCCCCGCCGTCTTTCGGGGTAACCCTTGACGTTACCGAGTGCAACGTGCAATGTCTTGTTCTACCAGTGTTGGTGTGGCTTTCACCAGTCTGATGTGTTCCTTCTTTTTATTCACTTTTGGAGTGCGATATATTTCCTGCTGATAAAGGCAGCTGGAATTTCTCCTGAAAGATTATTCAGGTTTATACCTAATTCAGCAGCCAACAATATCTCTTTTTTGTCCTAATGCTAGTAATGACATGGATAATGATCTTTTCTGTTGAACGAAGGGGACTTGAGTATGACTTGAGGTGAGCCATGAAGACATCAGTGATTACACAGGGAGATGGCTTTCTCTGGGCTGCATGGCCTTCCCGGCAGTAGCAGCTTTTCTTCCATAATGCCATCTTGGCAGACCACCGCTGGCTGTAGGACCACGCGGTCCCTGTTTGTTTTATTGCAAACATACTTGCCGTCATTGCTGAGATTTTGGTATTGTAATGTTCATAGCACAGAGGTCTACTGCTTGGTAAGCTGTCTTTTTTTTTTTTTTTACACTGTCTCCATGGTTCTTAGACAAAAAGCCCCTTTTTCTGTGTATTGTCAGGGTTAAGGTTTGATAGTAGTTGGGTGAGTTTGGCAGCGATTTTGGGTTTGCTGCAGTTTCAGTGCAACTCCTAGTTGCATTTGAGTAGATTGTTTTATAATGTTAAGCATTCAGAAGAAGCTGGAGATTAAATAAGCCTTTTGGTTTCTTTAATTGCAGGCTTCTAATAAGCAGTGAAGTGCCATTGGAAAGGCATTTGTGCCATAGATGGGCACTATGGTTTTGCTTCCAGTTTTAGGATGGGGCACTGGAGGACCTGGGCAGTGGGAAATGCTTTCTTCTGAGCTCCAGTGCAGAGACCTCCCATGCCTGGAGGCATGTGGGGAGAGATGGACGTATTCTGGCTCAGGGACTCCCCTTCCTCGTGGTACAGGCAGGGCTTTCAGCTGGCGTCCCTGCCCAAGCCACAGGACCCCCATGACAGAGATCTCTGAAGGTGTGGTGCTCTGACAGCCATCTTGGTAGTAAATACAAACAACGTGTTAATGAAACATAACGTCAAGAAGAGCACTTCTCTGTGCTGGTACAGTGCTTTTCAGTCATGCCAGCAGGGTGACACTTCTGGCTGTTGATTTTTTTTTTTTTCTTCCCCCTCCAAATATTACTGATTTGTTTATTTTTTTCTTCATACTAGATGTGATTTTCTTCATAAGCCATTCACGTGTGAATTAAAAACAAATTAGACTGCTAGGTCAGTTAAGTCTTTAAAAAAAAAAAGACACAGAGCGAGCAGTTGGCAATAAACTTGTCCTTTTTGGCACCTGGAATAAAAACAGTAACATAACAGTACCTTTATATAGCACATAAAAATATAATTCAGGATAAGAATTCAGAGGTCACAGCAAGTGGTTAGCTAAATAGCTCTAGGGAGTTAAAATAGTTTGCTTATACAGAGATAAGGTGATATTTTATGCAGAAAGTCTATGTGTGGTTCCAAAGCGTGATGGTTTTATATGCAGTAAAACAACTTTGAAAATAACATGCAGAAAAAGTTAAAGAAATTTATTTTTGCAGATTGTAAAACATATATATTGAAACTTATGAGGTGACTAATTCTGCTTTACTTAAAAATGTCTGTCATCCTTTGCTTTAATTAGTGAATTATGGCTGTATTGTTTCCTACCAACAGCTTCCTTCATTTCTTTTGCCACACGTTGCTTTTGTTGTAAGGTACCATTATGCCTGAAAGGCCTAATGGTGTTTCTTGGCCATGGAGAACTTCTGGTAGAACATTCTGAAGGTGTAAAGTCTACAGGGACTGAAGTAACTCCCCCACTATTTACATTTGGCTGCCAGACTTACGGCTCCTCAGGGTCCCTTTGTACCCAGCGCTATTCGAATTGTATCCACAGCTCCAATTCCAGCTAACTGGAATTGCACCTCGGATCGCTGCCTGTGCTTCTGCAAACAGGCCCTGCCCAACCCCTCCTGCCCCTCGCCACCTTCCAGGAGTGGTTATCAGCATGTTGGGGAAAAACACAGGCGTTGTGAGTGGTATTCTGACACTAGCTTAGGAACAGCAGTCTTTCCCATGTCTCTGTTCACAAACCTTTTTAGCCATTGAGAGTTATTACAAATTGCCATTCTTAATAGCACTATTAGTAAAGGCAGTGTTACATTGCTGTATATTTGGTTGGTTTTGCAGCAGGACAGTGGATAGGATTTACCCAAAGAAATGCTTTTTCGATGTTACGTATCAGTGTTTGCTGAGCGCCAGTACAAGGATGTGTATGTCCATTGTAAGAAGTTTATGGTATGTCTTCTGTTCTTGAATAGCTGCTATTGAAAATGTGTTTACCAGAATGATTATATATAGAATATGTGTATAGTCAATTAAAATAACCATTTCAGTTAATGGCATGCATTAATGGTGATACACGTATATGCATTCTTGTAAATCTTTCTCAAAGTCAAAGAAGCCACTGGCCTAATGCCCGCCAGGAGGGATCTGAAGTTAATTTCTCCTTCTGAACTAAAGCAGTTTGTTCTCAGCTGAACTAAATCGGAATGTGCTCTCAACCCTCATGGGTGTCTTTGTTTTGGGGGATTTTTAGCTTTTTATAATGTCAACTGGTCCTAGACAGTAAACCTAATAATAACTTCTCATTTTAATTCAAAGACTTGTATACAAATACACAAAGAAGTGACGTGATTAGATTCTGACAAAGATCTGCTCAAATTATTTATTGAAAAAAGTCAACGAGAAGTATTCATAAACTTGTCAAGTTTGGCAAATAATTTTAAGCACGGAAAATGTTCTTGGGTTTTTCTTGGAAATTGACTTAAGATTTACTTTTTTAAACAATGAGAACAATAGAGATCCTTCTGGCTTTTTGTATCTGTTACCATCAAAGATTTCATATCACGTTGGCACAAAGTGGTATGATGAGGATGAAGGCTCTACTACTTAATCACTTGCTTCTAGTGATCGAAAGGAACCAGCGTTTTGAGTGTCCATGACCAGTTCTTGCAGATAAATCATAGAATCATAGAATCATTGAGGTTGGAAGAGACCTCTAAGATCATTGAGTCCAACCGTCGACCCAACACCACCACCCACTAAACCATGTCCCTAAGTGCCTCATCTACTCGTCTTTTAAATACCTCCAGGGATGGGGACTCAACCACTTCCCTGGGCAGCCTGTTCCAATGTTTAACCACTCTTGCAGGA
This sequence comes from Aptenodytes patagonicus, assembly GCF_965638725.1. Classification (NCBI taxonomy): domain Eukaryota; kingdom Metazoa; phylum Chordata; class Aves; order Sphenisciformes; family Spheniscidae; genus Aptenodytes; species Aptenodytes patagonicus. The sequence continues at coordinate 31,744,898 of NC_134953.1, forward strand.
AAGAAATTTTTCCTTACATCCAATCTAAACCTCCCCTGGCGCAACTTGAGGCCATTTCCTCTCGTCCTATCACTAGTTACTTGAGAGAAGAGACCAACACCCACCTCACTACAACCTCCTTTCAGCCTCCTTTTCTCCAGGCTAAACAACCCCAGTTCCCTCAGCCTCTCCTCATAAGACTTGATCTCCAGACCCCTCACCAGCCTCATTGCCCTTCTCTGGACACGCTCCAGCACCTCAACGTCCTTCTTGTAGTGAGGGGCCCAAAGCTGAACACAGTATTCGAGGTGCGGCCTCACCAGTGCCGAGTACAGGGGCACGATCACTTCCCCACTCCTGCTGGCCACACTAGTTCTGATACAGGCCAGGATGCCATTGGCCTTCTTGGCCGCCTGGGCACACTGCCGGCTCATGTTCAGCCGGCTGTCGACCAACACCCCCAGGTCCTTTTCCGCCAGGCAGCTTTCCAGCCACTCTTCCCCAAGCCTGTAGCGCTGCATGGGGTTGTTGTGGCCGAAATGCAGGACCCGGCACTTGGCCTTGTTGAACCTCGTACAATTGGCCTGGGCCCATCGATCCAGCCTGTCCAGGTCCCTCTGCAGAGCCTTCCTACCCTCGAGCAGATCAACACTCCCACCCAACTTGGTGTCATCTGCAAACTTACTGAGGGTGCACTCAATCCCCTCATCCAGATCATTGATAAAGATATTGAACAAGACTGGCCCCAAAACTGAGCCCTGGGGAACACCGCTCGTGACCAGCCACCAACTGGATGTAACTCCATTCACCACAACTCTCTGGGCCCGGCCGTCCAGCCAGTTTTTGACCCAGCGAAGAGTACACCTGTCTAAGCCGTGAGCCGCCAGCTTCTCGAGGAGAATGCTGTGGGAGACGGTGTCAAAGGCCTTACTGAAGTCCAGGTAGACCACATCCACAGCCTTTCCCTCATCCACTAGGCGGGTCACCTGGTCATAGAAGGAGATCAGGTTGGTCAAGCAGGACCTGCCTCTCATGAACCCGTGCTGGCTGGGCCTGATCCCCTGGTTGTCCTGCTCATGCCTTGTGAGTGCCCTCAAGATGAACCGCTCCATAATCTTCCCCGGCACCGAGGTCAGGCTGAGAGGCCTGTAGTTCCCCGGATCCTCCTTCCGGCCCTTCTTGTAGATGGGTGTCACATTGGCAAGCCTCCAGTCGTCCGCGATCTCCCCCGTTAACCAGGACTGCTGATAAATGATGGAGAGCGGCTTGGCGAGCACCTCCGCCAGCTCCCTCAGCACTCTCGGGTGGATCCCATCCGGCCCCATAGACTTGTGAGTGTCCAGGTGGCGTAGCAGGTCATTGACTGCTTCCTCTTGGATTATGGGGGTTTCATCCTGCTCACCGTCCCTGTCTTCCAGCTCGGGGGGCCGAGTACCCTGAGGATAACTGGTTGGGTTTGCTCTGATAATTGCCATGAGTAATACTTACTTTTTCTTCGTAGAACTTAAACTATTTTATTCTTGAATAATTTTACAACGGATGTTTTTCAAAACTTATAAATGGAAAAAAGAAGTTTAACAAACCATATTTCATTGAGCTTAGCAGAATAGCTCACAGTATTTCAGTCCTTCTGAGTTACTTGAGACTTAACCTGTGCCAAACCTATCTCCTAGGGCTGGCACAGATGTGTGCTCGCCTCCACTGACAGTTGGTTGTGAACCAGCTGAGAAGGACAGGAGAGGTGTGATCAATAGGTTTGAGGCCAGTGATGCTATCAGAAAGACATTGCATTTTGTGCTGGCCTGATGCCATGGATGAGGACTGTAGCATATGCCAAAGCCCTGCATGTCCTCCTGCCCAGACTGATAAAATTTCATAGTATAAAAAATATTTTGACATGTTTTTCATTGACCCTGTGGATTTCACGTTGAAATTTATGTTGTTTGCAAGTGCTTTCAAAAACCAACACTCAAAAACAAACCAACAAGAAAAGCCCTAAACGAAAGCAAAGGCCATTGATTTTGCAGGAGGGTGTGCTTTGCAGTAGCAGATACAACAATGTTGTCTTTTTTCAGCTTTAAAAGTGTAGGTTTTGATTTAAAAGCTTAATTTCTTTCATCAAGGAATTAAGCAATTGGTTAAATTCCATGAGAACATATTTAAACATATTGAAAAGATGTAACCAGTGACTGATGCTAAAAGGGTACATTCCCCATAACGCACATAATAATGTGGTTGTCCAGGGCTTCATTCATTAGGGCATTTAATTTACATTGGCCGACCTCAAATTTTATGTAACTTTTTATATATCCAAATTAATGCATTTGTTCTTCAATCATAGAAAGACCTTACTAATTTGTGTCACTGCAGTGCAGCCTGTGAGCAGGGTTTGACTGTGGTCTCCAGCTGCAGACAGATGTTGCTGGTGGTAGGCATGAGTAAGGTGGTTTTGCGTGCCCCGGTCCTGTTCAAGGGCTGCAGGCAGGGGAGGATCTGCCTGGGGGAAATGCTGCTTCAGGCTTCGGTCCAGCTCCATCCCGTCCAGCTCCATCCCTCTGATGCTGGTGTAACCACTGAACATAAAATGAGCAGTCTCCCTTTGCTCTATGGAAAGTATTTCTGTTTTGATTTAGTGTGCTAAGCTGTGGTACTAGGTGGCAGAGAAATCTGGACAAAAGCTGCTTTTGCCAGCTCCTTGCCCTGGTTAAATCTGCAGTGAAATAACTTTTAGAAGTGGAGTCTTTGGAGACTTTGCCTTCTCTGTTCTTCCTTGGCTGCTTATGTAAAGGACAGGAGAGGACTGAGGACAATCAGGACTTGCACAGACGGAATTGCTGTTCACATTTTTTTATGGTCTCAGCCTATCTTCCCATGTAGTCATGGTCATGATGGCCACCTTGACGTGGCCTCCTTTAGAGATCTTTTAAATTAGTAGACAAATTAATCAGACTTCTTTGTTGGGTAAACCGCTAAGCATCCTTCCTTCCGTGTCAGAAATTCAACCACATCAGTTACTTGGGCGTGATGGATATTGTATTTGATAAATAACATTCCTTACATTATTACTTGATACATATACGGGTTATACAACTGTGAAACAGTGTGAAAATAAATTACCTTTAATTAAGGCAGGTTATTGCTAGCTGCTGTTGAGTCCTTCCTTTTCCCGCCCCAGGAGAGCAGCGCTATGCCCCTGCTCACAGGCTGCCGAGGAGCAGGGATGCTTGCTCTCCCTTGTGGCATGGGGCTGTGAAGGCTTCCCCCAGCACTTGACACCCCACGTTGGGTACCAGACTAAAGCTGGGGAAGGAGGTTGCAGCACCAGGCTTCCTCATCCAGAAGAGGCCTCTCAAAATAAACACCCTTCCTTGGTGTTAGCCTTTTTTACAATGCTCTGTGCTTTGGCTCTTGTATAAATATCTGCCGCATTTCCACCAGGAGTTATTGCTGTTATATATTTTACAGACACTTTACTGTCATCTAAGTGGTTTATTTTATTCCCACAGCTAGGAGAAAACTACAAAAGGAATTTTGTAATCTGAATGTGATTGTGGGCAGAGAGTAATGTTTTGAAAAGGAGCTGAGAGTAAATTATGTCACCGCTTTATTGTGTTTAAGGAGACTTTTCTATTGTGCTAGGAGTTAACATTAGTTCTCAAAGTTATTAACTGGATGTGGTTTTATTATGACTGTGTGTTTTGTCAATATATGACTTTTTTTTGTTAGTTTTTTTGGTGCCAGTTAGGCTGCAACTTTGGCACTGTTGAAGTTAAATATGTAAACTCAGCTCGTGTTGAAAGTTTGTTTAGGTTTTACCTCCCTCTCACATGCAGCAAATAAAGTAAACATTTTTTTCCCCTGGTAGGCTATTTATAGAGGGGCTTTCTTTGGGTGCGTTGCTGTTATACTGTGTTGTTTTGACAAATCATATTTGGAGAATCAGACTCCAAATATTTGTAAAGCCTTACGAGATGGCTTTCGGTGGAGATGGAAGTTGTGTTGCTGAGGTGACCTTTCAAGCTGCCACTAAGTGGGTTTTCTGGCAGGAGGTTTGGTGTGAGTGACAGAGCCTTCGCTGCCTCCCCAGGGACGCCAGGGCTTCACCTCCGCATGGCAGCAGCCGAAAACACAGCTGGATCCCACACTGACAGCAGAAACACTTGGCACTGCCGCCAGCCTGGCTAGCTCCTCTTCAAAATGATCTGGATACTGCTTTTAAAAATATATATATTTTTTTTTTATATATATATATATATATATCACCAGCACATGGCATTGTGTGTGTGTGTGTGAGTTTTCAGGTATTTGTTACCGTTTTCTATTTTTTAAGAAGATGTCAAAGCCTCTACATCTGCAGAAAAATAAATGACTTTAAAAAGGATAACTCTTGCAAAAATCAAAAAACTCAAAAAATCCAGCCATTAAAATAATGTGTCCCCCCCCCCCCCCTTACTGTCTCACAGAAATGTACCCGCTGGGGCAAAATTTATCATTAACACAATTTTAGTATTTTATGGCTGTGTAGGTATCTTGAATAGCAAGCTAGAAAGGAGGAAATATGAAAACATTTTTTTTAACCGCAAAATCAAAATGTCAGTTGATATCCAAGTGATATAATTTCTCTGTTTGGAAAGCAATTGCAGCGGTCTTAAAGCTTACCTGGATAAAACGAGGATTATTGACAGGAGTAGAACTTTCTTCAAGCTCTTCTGGAAAAGCTGAACAAAAACCTGTACCTGGCATCTAGTGCTGAGCTGTACCATGGGCTTCTTGTTAAAAATAGTGGGGTTTAAACTCCTTAGAGTTTCAGGAGCATTTTAACAGTAAATGTAGTAGATCTTTTATTGCAGATTCAACTACCAGTTGTATGAGCTGGTAGAAGTATGGGGAATTGCTAACAAGGAAGGACTAAAGTAGCTGTACTTTGTTCCGGAGTCTGTGTTTTTCACAAGGCACAGATAGTGCACAGTTTTTCATGCCAGCACAAGCATGGGAAGAGAGGTCTAGTAGTCGCAGGGTGGTTTATTGGGTTTTTGCTAGTGCTTGTAATTCCTTTAGCTGACAGTGGTAGTGGGCAGGGAATCAGCTCACAGTTTTCTTTAGAAGTCCATCTTTTTAGCAGGAAGAAATACAATGTGAAATGAAAAAAAATTTTATTCAAGGAATTGACTTAACTTATGCATTACTATAGTTTGTGTCTTGTCCATCTAATGAGCTGTTTCTGTGCATCTTTGTTGCCATAGCGTACCCATACAGGCCTTAATTACCTATCGTTAATTCTATATGCCCGCCGTATGGCTGTCAGGACGGCTATAGAGCACTTTTATCTGGCCTCCTTAGGAGCTGCAGGTACCTCGGCACTGGTGCTGTCAGCCCAGATGAAAGGGCCTGGCCGGGGCGGGCGCGTGGGGCTTTGATCTCCTGCAGCCGGTCAGCCACTGCCAAGGGGCTCCTCTGAAGAGCGATTTAAAAGTTGCATTTGTGCAACATCAAGTGAAAGGGCTGCACGGCTCACGTGGCGAGGAGCTCTTTGGTGTACGTCCCGGGCAGCCGCCAGGAGAGGCACCCACCTTCCTCCCATCGCGCCGGCATCGCCAGTCTGCCTTTAGTTTCGTGTTTTACTCAAAGCGTTGGGCCCGTGAAGGTTAATCTGGTTTACTGTTTATTTGTCTTCTCCCTCTCTGAACACACGGTAAAAAAAACCATACATTTGCAGTATGGATTTAGTATTAAATATAAAGTGCAGGTATGGACCATGTAAAGTAAAAATATTTCATGGTGTGTGCAAAAACATGGTTGATAGACTAGAGGAGCTGCTTCTGAGCCAAGCTAATATGATCCATGCAAGGACCAGTAGATCTCCATTAGTAAATAAAGTGCTATCATGAAGCATGATGTGTTCCTGTGAATTATTCCATTACCTGGTAAGGTCAGTGTTGATGTGGCTGCTTATACCGTTCTTGGCCAAACTGATGTCTGTGTATCGTAGTTTCTAATTAAAGCCAGCATTCATTTTTCTCAGATGTCCATTTCAAAGTGTAAATTATTTTAGATAAGAATATATTTTGAAGTCTCAGGAACAAACTTCCTTCATTATTGCAATCTTCTCTATTTTTTGGCTGTCTAAAAAGGAGTCAGCTGTGGTTACAGGCGTTACGGACAGGAGAGCGTAGGGAGGCATCTCCCCCCTTTCTGCAGCTGTATCTTAGGAGCTCTTCTGCCCTGTGATTTGCATAGATATGTTTTAACTAATGAACAGAGCTGGTGTGGGGTAGAGGGAGCATCCAGAGCTCAGACCACAGCCCAGTACATAGGGATCCCCCCACAGCCCATGGTGCCCCTCTGGCACAGGCACTGCAGGAATAAGCACGTTTTTATTATGGTGATACTTGGCAGTGACACTTAAACATTGCTTTTCAGAGGTAAGTTGACTATAACCAGCTCCCACACAGCTGTAGCAAAAAAGTAGCATTCATGTACCAGTAGAAAAACATTTACACACTTGTGTGCACTGTGTGTATATATGTGTGTGTATGTATGTGTGTATTCACAAAATCCCTTTGATACCTAAGGAGAAGGACTTGCTTTAGAAATGCAGTGTACACTCATTAAGACTCCACTGTATCTCAGCAAATAAGAAATAAATTCATCTCTTAATTTCCATAAGTATTTAAATTCCATTTGTGATGCTGTCACAAATGGCTTTTTGTATTTTTATTATTAATAGTCAATGCCTTAAGTAAGAATATCTTTTTATAACGTGAACTGTGAGCGTGCCATAGTACATTCTCGTGTCACTTCTATGAAAGCGTAACGTAAACCTTGCAATGTCCTACCAGCCTTCAGTTTAACAGCAGCCTTCACTTCAGATCAGTCATACAAGTCTAATGTATGTGAAACTATTTTCCAGTTTATTTCATCTGGATGTATCAATGTGGTCAGTATTGAACTTTCAAGCATTAAAATATGAAGGTTTTCCTGTTGACTGGTGCATCTTGGGGCACAGATGCTGTTGGTACGTGACTATTTACAGCTTTCTCCTTTGTAGGCAGCAGGAGCCCAGAGTTTCATCTGTGCCGTTATCAGGGCTGGCAATGCTTTGTATGTCTGAAGCAGAGAGCTGGATTTCAGGGGGGAAGGACCTTGAATATTTATCACCCCTGGGGTACATTGCTTATTTATGTTATTTCAAGACCCTCCCATCCTGCTGACACTTTACTGTTTGTGGTGAGGACAAGGCTCGCACTTCACCGCACATTCAGAAGTCCCTGCACTGACAACACAGGGCCCTGCCTGAACCTTGCCTACTCCTGGGCCAAAAACATGGGGGGAAAATATGTAGTTTTAAATAAAAATGTGTTTTTCTTGTCCTCGTTATAGCTGCTTATTGGAATGATGCTGTGGAAAATGATAAGATTATGGGGTTTAAGGTATTTTTTTTTAGTTACTGCTAATTCATTTGGAACAAAGTCCTTTGTCACTGAAGAGTAATGCCAGTGATTGCTTTCCATCTGAGCAGTTTCAAGAGTATATTTATAGGGCAGTATTTCTAATATATATAGCACGAGTTCAATTTTGAACGAATCAAAATGGATACAGTTGGCAAATATTCCAAAACTGTTCCCTTGTCTGACTCCTGTCTAGTTCCTGAACCAATCAGAGGAACACTGAGATGTGTCCTGTCTGATACTGAATTTGTCTTACCAGGAAAAAAGACTTACTTTTGTGAGGACACACTGTACACTTTCAGATAAAGTGGAAATGAATACCTCTTTAGCCTTGTCTAGTTGTTTTGTTTGGTTTAATGTCCGATTGTTGTCATAAGCGATGTTAACGGGGGACTGCTTGTGTCAACAAGCTGTTGGTGGGATAGTCACCATGACCTGCCCTTTGCCAGGACTAGAAAACGCGGTATTTGAAAATATCCTTTTTATTGAAAATGACCCATTGTTGCTGCCACCAATGCATTGAACTGGTGGCAGCACTACTGAGAGATTTTGTGGCATAAAAGCCACCAGTGCCAGATGGGTCATGGATGCATTTCATAGTCCGCCAAAATGGATTTACAAAGATTAAAAGAATTAATGTCCTGAATGTTTTCCCAAGCTTTCCAAGGATGCTGCCTCTAGAGGCCTGACCTATAAAGAATCTATCTATAGGAGCTCAGTGATTTTTCTGCACATGATACATAGGCTTTTTCAGGTCTACAGACTACCAAAGTTCTTAAGAGGTAAATAGAAAAATAAGCATGTTTTCAGTGGGCTTAATTTTTATGCAGGAGCTCTCGCCTTCTCTGGGAAAAAAAATTAGGGACCAATATTACTAAAAGGTTGAAAACATCTTCAGAAACAATAGGTAGCATTGATGGTAGACTAATAATTAATAGGTGCAAACACCAGAAACATGAAAATAACTCATTCAATTTATCATTTTAATAATACTGAAACACTATCTTGTCCTAAAGTTCTGCTGTGATCAGGCAGGAGTAGAAGTGCCTTCTGTTTAAGACATTTCAGAGGAGGAGTTTGTGCTGAAGCTGATGAGGGGTGTTTCCCCTCCAAGGCTGTACTCGCTTGCTGCAAGCAGATACCAGAGCATCGCCCTTCCTCCACTGATTGTCTAATCTCAGCCTCAAAGAACATTTTCTGCCCTTTACCGCTAGTTCAGTAGTGGGTTCTGGGATGGGTAATGATACCTAGAAAATGGCTGAGCAGAACTTTAAACACCAGTTTTATCAAAGGCAACTGGCCAGCCCTTTTTACGCCATGTTTTGAGCACTGAAAATACACCATGGCAGTACACCACTAGATCCCCATTGAACTCCAATTTGAGTTAAATAACTTAATTTGTATTGCCAAAACTGCAGAAGCTTGCTCACAGATTACTGTTGTTTCTTCAGGGCCTAAAGAAACTTCTCTCTTGTAAGTCATGCTTGTATGTACAAGGAGATAGCTTCACAGTAACCTGGCTTAAATCATGGCAAGTACTACTGTAGGAACTAAAAGTGTTTTTATATTCTTCATTTCATTCATTATTCTTTCCTACGAAGCAGCATATGGCATCATTTCAACTTCAGAAGTCTTAGCAAATAATTTCAGAAATCTCAAGTTTGTAATGAAACCTAGCACTGGCATAGGGTAGTCTGATTGTAAGTTTTTCTTCTGTTATAAAGTACTTTGTCTCAATTCCCCTTTTTAGTTTTAGCCCATTTTACCTGCATATATTCCTTTCACAGTGTTGATTGGTCTCCATTCATTACGTTGGTCAGAACCTTCAAATACTTGCTTTACATGGTTATACCACGTCTTTGCTTTATAGTACATCATTTACTTAATATTTCCTCCAGAACTGAACTCTTCTGAAATACTGTTCTAATTATGGTTTTAATTATGGCTTCAGAAATTTTTCTTCAATTTTTTGATGCAAAGTGAAATGCAGTATTTCAGGAAGTGTCTCATCAGAGGTGGCCTCGTGTGCAGTGGCTGGTGATGATTATTCCTTTAACCTTTTTGGTATCTGTTTTACACAGTGCTTATATAGATCATATTTGCCTAGATTTTGAGACTGTTGTGAGAAAAGTTTAATAATAGGGTTTGCTAAAGTCTGGGTATGTTGCTGTCCTATCCATGAGGCCAGTATTTAATCTTGCAGATACTGCTTTTCTTTATCATAATGATCTCTCATGATTCTGAAATATCATCATTTTTATCATATCCATATCCTACCTAATTGTTAATAAGTACAAATCTTACAAAACAACAAAAATCACAGAACAGTTGAGGTTGGAAGGGACTCTCTAAACTATTTTCTGTGTGTCTAATTGATTTTTCTGTTCTTAGTGGTTGCGTTCTGCACTTGATCGTGAGTCCTATCTTGCTGGTTTGGACTATTTCTCTTAATTCATCAAAATAATTTTCATTTCTGATTCTTTCACATAAGCTGCTTGGACCGTATCCCAACTTGGTGTGCATTGGATTGATAAGTATACTCTCTAATCAACTCAGGCTTAACCAAACATTGCAGAATCTAGAGGTATAATGCCATCACAGTTTGACAGCCAATATTTGAAGCAGCCAGTATGTTCAGGTACATCGTACTGGCAGTTAAAACACATAGACTGGGACTTTCAGCTTATATTACTGCAAAATACTATTTCACGCAGAGGTTTCTGTTTCCCTTGTAACCATGCAATAAATACTTCTGCTTAATTTTTTAAAAAACTTTTCTTGGCATGTACCTTAGACTCTGTTAATGTAGACTGTATTTCCCTCTTTTTATGAGAATGTCATCAGCAAAGGTATACAAAAATCTTGCAAAAGTCAGTATATATTTCCCCTATTGCTCCCCCCTTATCCATGAGGCCAATTATCTTGTCGAAGAAAAAGATTAGATTTGTTTGGTGGTTTATAACCTCATGAACCTAAGATGCTTATAAATATTTTAATAATTTGTTCCATTATCTCTCCCAATATCAAAGTTTGACTAGTCTATAATTTCTTCCTGTCTCCTTTTTCCCCCCATCTTTGCAGATCCTCTGGGATCTCGTCTATGCTCCATGAGCTGTCAAAGATGGTCACTAACTCTTCATTGCTTTATCCCATTGCAATGAACTGTTACACCATCAATTAGGATTTTGAGACTAGTTTCAATATAAAGAAATAGGGCATCAATAAGGTTTGTTTATGATAATTATGTTTGCTGTTTGGGAAGGTTTAACAAACAGTTATGATCAGTACCAATTGATGGATTATTTCATGCAACATGAATGGTTGAGGGAGTTAAATGTGCATGTGTATATATATGTACATAAATAAACACAATTTTTTAATCTCAATTTAGGGAGTTGGCTCACTTCTGTCAACTACAGGGTTATATTAATATAGCTTTTAAAGTACATTGCATAATAAAATACAGAATGTACTGCATCAAGTTAATTTCATGCACCTTCACCTCAGGCTGATTGGTATAAATTAAATTTAATCTTAATGATTTTATGCAGTCAACACGTAATGCAAAATCCTGTGGTTTCACTGGTAAAAGTGTTCTTAACTATTTTTACTGCTGAAAGTTTACTGTATATTTTGGCAGTCTTGGATGTCTAAAGTACCCATTGAGGCTTGAAAAAATTGAGGTATGGTTTTTAAAGTTCGGGTGGTCATGCCCTTCTGTTCCATGTGCGTTAAGCCCCTTAGGTGATTGGCCTCTGTCTTGCAACCCTTATTATTATTTGCCCTTGGAAGCAGATCTGAGGTATATTTAATCTGGTCTGTAACGGTCCCACTGGTGTGGACATTGCCCATGGAGCAGTTCTCCTTTGGGTCAACCTCAGATAGTGCTTCTGGGGAGGGCAGCTCGTGGGCAGCTTGCCAGTGCCTGCTTCTGGGAGTAGTTTTTGGACATATCTCAAGAGTGATGTTGTAGCTGATGCATTATCATGGTTAGACCATGCTGTTGCAGTCTGGTTGTCTTAAGAAACTGCAAGGAAAAAAGGTGCCAGGACAGCGGAAGATTTATATTTAGTAGTCTGTCCTGTATGCTATTGACATCAATTATTATTTAGACTTTACCATAAATAAAGCTCATAAATATTTTAGTGAAACATTGCCAGTATTGCTCTTTAAAAACAGTTTCCTCTCCTGTTGTGCAGCAAAACTTGTGTCTTGCCCCAGCACCTCCAGATCTGTAGGTTACTCTGATGTTATCCGGCACAAGGCGGTATGCATATGCGCGTTTGTGTGTGTATATATGCTTAAATAATTCAATTTGATTTCCATTATAATGTTATTTTGTGCACTACAGAAATGTGGAATGGCATTGCTGCCAGAACACAAGCAATGCTTTTATCACAATAAATACCCTAGCAAGAGTGTATTCTTACTGCGAATGAAGGCGTTGCAATAGTACTGCTCTGCACTGTTCTGGCTAAGTGAAGACTCATAGTAATCAGTGGTGCAAACACCACACTTGTTTTAATGAGAATTTGCTACTTACTAAAACATTATGAATATTAAATACTTTTAGTAACAAGCTTTATTATGCAGTAACATGTTTTTTCATACAGAACAGGTATCTCAGAACTTGAAATTAATGGGTACAAAGGTTTGTTGTCATGCAGTTTAGAAATTTTCAGTATGATGCTGTTAAATTTTGGAGGAACCTACAGAAAGGAGCTAGGTTTATTGTTCTGCAGGTTTTTTAACATAAACATTTAAAACCATATTTGCCATTGAACTGTGGTCTCAGTTCTCTGTCCTTGCAGGGTAAAGATTTGGAAAAAGGGAAGTTAGGGCTCCTAAACATCCCTTGTGTGAAAGGGTTTTCCATATTATGTGAAAGAAACATCCTTTTAAAATGCTTTCAAGCATGCTAAGGTAGCTTTGTGCTGTTGCAGCTACGTGTGCCACAACTGCATCTCCTGCCCTGAATTTGGCTGGGTGGGTTCCCAGCCAAAGCCTTTGCACCGCTGGTCTTGGCACGGTGTCACTGCAGACAGACCTCAAGCAGTGCCTTTGGGGTATTTACACCGTTTTATTCATCTCTGCTTGGGGAGGAGTGGGGTGAAGCAGGGAACTGGTCCTTCAGGGGTAAAAAAATGCCATGGGATCATCTCTGCTTTAACAGCAGAGTGAGAGCTGCTGTTGGTAATGCGGGAGACTCAGGCGAGATACTGCATTACGAAGCAAAATAGGAGAGAACGTTTTTTCCCAACAGATCTTTAAAAATGAGTGACTCTCTTAATTTTGCATTGTCAAGAAAAGACAGAGAAATGAAGTAATATTTTTACTTCAGTGATTTAAAACAATTTAATCTGTGGATAAACTCAACTGCAGCTTCACTCAAGTGCAATCGAAATAAAACATTATGAAATATTAAAATACTCCATACACACACCACTAAGATTAGATAGTCATTAGGACTGGAAAATTGGCATCCCGTTAATTATTGCATTGCAAATGTTTGAGGGAGAAAACACATGTTTTTTTCCCAAAAGAAGTCCAGCAAATTAAAACCTGAACTAGAAGTGATAACTTCAAATATGATTTATTTTGCAATAGACATACAGAATAACCCCACAGAGATTGTCAACAGTCAAACAAGAGCAATGATAAAATGAAGGAATCTCACTAGCTGACTGCTTTATCTTATTTGCTCTAATTAATGCCAAGTAAACAGCTTGTTTGCCATGGGACTTAAAATTTTGTCTTAAAAGGGAGCGGACGGTGTGCTGCTAGTGCAGGGAAGTGTGCGGAGGAGACGTACAGAGCGAGAGGGACGAAACACAGCGTGGTGGCTGGTGGTGACTCTGGCAGCCTTTTTATTTTATTTCAGGGCTGTCTGTTAAAAAAATAATGCCAAAAAAAACCGGGGGGGGGGGGAATCCCACTATATCCACTCTTGACAGGCTGAGCGGGTGCATCTCACAGCGGCTCCCCCAGCTTCTGCTGGTGTTTCTGTTGGTTAAATAGTTGTGAACAGGGATGTCCCATGCTTTAAACTGCTGCAAACCATACGTGTTGACCTCTCCTGTTGCTTTCTCAGTCCCTGCTGGAGCATCAGGGGGATTGAACTGGAAATACTCGCATTTTGTCAGTAGAGCTGCCAGTTGTGGGACGATATTAGAGCGGGTACCCTCCATGCTCCTCCAAAGGAATCCCCCGCCTGGCTGCCGCCTGCTGGCTTTGCTCTGCAGCGTACAGGGCTCGCAGAAAAGTGGGGAAAAAATGCTTCCAATTGGCACGCATAAATTGAACACCCTTAATGAAAAGCTGATTTTGGAAGTATCACCCTGTTGTACCTCTTTGGGCCACTGTCCTGCCCTGTCGTCATCCTGATAAAGTGGCTGGCTTCAGCGGGGCTGTTCTGTGGGTAGAAAGGGTTCCTGTCTTAAACGGTGGAGGTGAACTCAAAACCTTGAACCTGTTAACAATGGCACTTACCTACAGGATGCCCTGGGCCGTGGGTTACAGGCTGCTTTTTGGTCAGAGGAGGGTAAACACATATAAAAGCCCTTCTTCCATCCTTCCTTGAGATCTGGACTTTATTTCAGGTATAACAGCTCAAATTTGACTTGGAATTTAAAAACTGGATTTCTTTAAATTCTACTTGGAAAGAATAAGAAAATGTCTTTTCTGTGATCTTGTTAAACAGGAATAGCTGTGGAGTTCAACACCGGGGACTGGGCTGCAGTCTGTGTGAAAAATGCAGCTCTGACAGTTGCCAAAGCATGGTTATGGCTCTTCAGTTTTATTTAAATACAGAGCCATGACCCATCCATGGTGGAGTATAATTTAATGCAGAATGTACACTGCTGATTTCCTCATGCTGAGCACAAGGCTGCCCGCAAACTTTTAATTTATTTGGTCACTGGTGGTAAGAGAGAACTTCACAAAATAGGAAGAGTACAAATAGGGCTTGCTTTAGTGCTATCACCTTTTGGAGATTTCTGGAAAAGATAAATAGTGTTTCTTATTTCATAAGTATGTTAAATGGCACATTTTCTGTAATTATTTTCACATGCCAGATCCTTCAGCCTCTGGTGTCCTGCAGATACAGGTTGGTGGCAATAACCAGCCTCCTCCTCGTATGCAGTTTAAGGTTTCAAGTCTATTTCCAGCAGATAGCACCTAACCCTTATTTACCCAAACTACAGAATAGGCAACTGAAACAATTTTTTTTATCAACATGACAACTAATAACTAAAACAGACATGGATACAACCCAAATGTAAACATCTAGCAGTATGTGCTGGTTTTGCACTGCTTCACTAAATGGTGAAGCACCCATGAAGCAGCAGGTTTGGGGTTTGGCTTTGGTTTGGTTTTTTCCAAATAGCTTTGATTAGCTCGATCGCATTCCTCGTCCTGAATTATTCGTTAACATGGTAATGGAATCATACGTCAGCAATTTGCTCAGGAAACTGAATAGTCTGATTTAGATATGGTTCTTCATTTCGTCCTCTAAAGCAGGTATTGAAAGTAGAAATTAAAAAGGTTATTTGGCGTTTCTTTCTAGAGTTGCTGCAGGACTTACTGTGCCCGTGATTTAAAAAAAAAAAAAAAAATCCACAAAAAAACCCAAACCCACAAACCAAACCTGTGTTTCAGCTACATTTACTGAGGATGAG
>NC_134953.1:31765000-31772500 GCF_965638725.1 Aptenodytes patagonicus
AGAGTTCTTCCTACGGCCAGTTTTGGATGAGACCTGGGAAAAAGCTGAAATAAAAAGGGAAAATGAGTGTTACTTTGATTTTAATTAAAAATTGGATAACCAGATGTCAATGAAGAAAAGGCTAAAGAGTGTTTGGCCAGATTAAAAATAAAGGAAAAAAAAAAAAGAAAACAAAGCCAACTATTTTAGCTTGCAGACATTATCATCCCTCTAGGAAGAAAAGTCAGTGAGGGATATACAATGAAAAACCTGTCATAGCACTAACCTGATACTTTCACAACAAAAAGGCTGTTTAAAGTGAGACAGAAGAAGAAGGAAAGTTTTGTGAAGATTACTGGGGGGGAGGGGGGGGTGGAAGCCAGATCTTAGCTCCTGTCTTTTTCTGGTTTTTTTTCTTTTTCTTTTGCCCTGTAGCCATGGATGGCGGCTTTCGTATGCAGCACGGGGTGAGAGCCCCGGCGGAGGGCTGGCTTTTGGCGGCTTCGCTGTGGCCCCAGTGGCACAGGAGGGAGGCCGGGGGTTCCAGTACAGTGGGTAGGGAAGCAGCACTGACAGCCTGGCCGTCCCCCGGGGCCCCGCGCCTTGGAAGAGGACGAAAGGGAGCAAAACCGCCCTCCGGAGAGAGGAAACGGGGCCTGATGGGTCGGTTCACCAGTCCCATATGTGCTGAAAAATATAAGTTTTGGCACACACAAGTTGGAAGCAGAAGCATGACCAGGGTGAGGAGAGGCGTTTGTTTTTCAGAGCGATGGGGAATGGGGAGATCTTTCAGCACCTGCGGCGTGTGGGATGAGCATCACCTCTCCTCCTGCCACGGTGACAGCCAGGGCCAAGGCAGGGGTGGTAGCGGAGAGGGATCTCGGACTGATGTTAGTGGCCAAATCCAGGAGATTTCTAGATTTTTATTTTTTTTTATTGGCATCCATTTCTTTCCCCTGTCAGAGGAGGAGAGTTGTACAGAAATTCAACTCCGGCTGAGTTTGCAATCTGTCTAAGGAAACCCAGGCTTAGGTACGGCTGCAGACAGCCAGGACTTTGTGAACATTGTTTAACCCTACCTTCATACTCAGCAGTACCTGTATCATTGTTCATAAGCGTGTTTTTGCCTTTTGGATGTTGCTGCCTTCGTCGGACTGAGGGGAAAGCAGGCACCACTTGGCAAAATCCCATTTTAGGACTGTAACCATGTTGCCTTGGGGCTCTCCTGTATCTCAAGGTGAAAGCATCCATGGGCTTAGTACAGAGCCAGAGTTTGGAGGTGGAAGGACAGATGGAGGGGGTAGGACAGGTGTCCTGCCACAGGTGCTTGCCCAGGGTGCTGCAGGGAGCTGCCTGCAGTGAACACACCGGCAAACAGCCACTACAAAGCAGCAAGAATGGGCTAGGATACACTGGCAGGGAGCATGGATGAGGCAGAGGAAAGATCGTGCGGTGCAGAGGCTGGGGTAGATGTTTTTCCATAGAGGCAAGGCTTCTCCGAGTGTTCTGCAGGCTTTTTTTTTCCTTTTTTTTGGTCTTGCTTCCTATAGAAGCAATGCTGATGTGATCATGCTGTTAGGTCCTTCTCGTTTCCTTTTCTTCAGTTACTTTTGAGTTTGATGGATGGTCTCAGCCCGGTTTGACCAAGGGCTAGGAATAAGATTATATTCCTACAAACCCCAGGCAAGCGTGTGTCCATGAGCAGGACATGGGTGGTGGAGAGCCTTTACGGACACTCAGTCTTGGGACTGTGGATTGATAGGCATCAAATTTAATGAATAGACACAGATCTGTTAATTGTGATACTTGTGGAACAGCTTCCCAATAGCTGTGAAGGGATTTTACCCCTTTGCAGAAGTGCCTTCTCTGTGGCAGGCTTCTGCCTTACCCTGCTCCTCTCCAGGCTGCTGGTGGCGGGTTGATAACCTGACCAAATACGGTGGTGCTCTTCAGTCCGCTGTCTTTTTTGGTCCTTTTATGAATCCTGTGCTAAATTGCAAATCCAAGCTTAAGTGTGTGTCTGTCTGTCTTCATAAATAATGCATTGTTCAGAAGTGTTAAAGGGGGAGCTACAAGTGAAACTGCCCTACAGTAATTCAGGGCTATAAATCATATTTTCTGTTTGTTGTGTATGCTGAAACTGTCTTAAGGATTCAGCAGCAAGATGGTTTGTGCCACTTTATTACGACATTTTAGAAATATTTTTTTATTTACCCCCATTCCTCTGTGTGTGTGTGTGTGTATATATCTTCTTGCTTCCTTTTCAGCTGTCAATAGAGGGTGAATCCTGGACCTGCAAAAAGTATGAGCTTTCTTTTCATAAGGCAGACAGTTACAGATTGCTTCAAATAGCAGGTGGCTTGAATAAAATCTTCAGAAGAAATTATATATTTTTTGTTTGGACAGCACAGATGTTCTGTTACTAGTATCTAAACCCATCCTAGGATGACTCAGGCTCTCGGGAAGACTCTTGTCCGAGTTCCTGCTTGAGCAGGCTCACCTGTGCTAAAGAGTCAGCACTAACAACGGGATCGATGGACATTTTCAGATGCCAGTTCTCACAGTATGTGTTCTGCAGTGAGAAATAGCAGTACTTCAGTGGGTGCAGAGAGAGCATTTGACTGTGTAGAGTTGGGTATTTTCTTTTTCCAATAGAATTTGCAAGTGAACACTTCTTGAAACTATTACTTTATACACTGTTTAGACTTAACAATTAAAATTTCCTCTAGCATAAACACAATTTTCACTTTCTTTTAATTTAGCCATTTGCATTTTGCAAGGAGGCATCTACTAGTTGTTTCTTAATCATTCTGGCAAACTACAGTGATCTAGCAGTTAAGACAAAAATATATAAAGAACATAAAGCAATCCTTACGCTAATGACTGGCTCTCGTCAGACATCACCCCCAAATCTTCCAAATTAGCAGAACTTGTAAATTTTATTTTCTGGAGGACTAGATTGAATCCTTTTTTGGGTTGTTTCTACCTCAACACCTTGCTTGCGACATCAAGTTCACCTCAATTTCACTCGTACCTAAACGTGCAGTACTTTTGCTGTTGCATTTGCTCAACCCAGGCTGAGTTTGTCCCCTGGACCAGGCTAGCTACTAAAGGTCACTTTCCCCCCAGCTTCACAGCACAACGTACAAATATGGAGAACCATAAAAATACCTGGTACAATACGTTGTTTTATGGCAATCCACATGATTTAATCCACCTCAACTTCACTGTAGGAATAAAAAGTTCAGTTTATAAGGAATAAATATGGAAGGACTTATTTCTATTGTAAAGATTTTCTGACAAGCAAAAATATAATGCTTTTTGAAAACCTCATTAGAAAATCAATTATATCATGACACTTAATGTTGTGTTATTTACAAGCAAGATGTCTTGTTGGGAAAAAATGCTATAAAAATTCGCACTTAATACAGAAAAATGTTAGAACATAAAGAAGAGTTAGGTTTCATTATTAGCATGTTCAAAGTAGCAGTTACCAAATACGGGTTTATGCTCAATCAAGAACAGCAAAAATATCTGATCACAGGAGTGACACAAGGTATTGCATGCTCAAAGGGAAAAAGGCAGAGAGACCCTTTCAGAGCAAACAATAGTGAGTTTATTTACGGGTTTGCATTTATGCACAGTGCACAGATTGTACACATCCTGCATCTCTTCTTGCTTTTCCTAATTACACAGACCTTGATATGCAGAAAGCATAGTAAAACTCTTCAACATTTCAATTTGATACAGAGGGAAGGGATGTAGAGCTGAGCTATTTATTTTTGTCCAAATTTGGGACCTAGTTGAGATGCTGATATCCAGTTGTGTGCATCTAGTGTTCAACTCTAGTGTCTGTCTTGCAAGCCTGGGTCTGAGATGAAACGTGATTTTTCAAACTAAATATTAAAAAAAAAAAATCAAAAACTAAACTCAGAAGATTTCATTTCAGTGAGGAATAGTACTAGTTTACACCTGGTCAGTCTCAGTACAGATTTTTTTTTATGGCTAGAAAAATCAGTTATTCAATTTCTATGCTGCTAATTAGAAACATATGAAATAAACTGTTAATTTTTTAAACTGAAACAGTTTTTAGAACTGGACATTCTTGAAATGGAAAATGCTCGACTTGAAGTGGAAAATTTTGTTTGTCATGCAAATATGAGCAAGATACAGCTAACTTGCAGCTAACTGCAATCTGAGTTTGTATCAGATGCAGAACTAATGGTGCTTATTTGCTGCAGAGTAAAACTGAAAATGTGTAACTACAGGCTTGTATGTGTATTTCTAGCAGAAAAGAAATATTATGTATTTTCATCTTTCATTCTACATAATGCTTGTAGTAGTTCTCTATATATAGCTATAAAGTTTCTGTGCTTTCTCTGGTTTTTAAGTTAAAAATCCATATGTACGCACACCTTTACTTCATCATGAGCATTTAGGCCATGAGAAGTACCTTTTGGCTGTAATTAAAATGAGGAAACATGACTGGAAGCATCAGAGGAGTGTTGGAGGTAAGGCTGACCAACCTGTAGTTCCCAAGGTCCTCCTTCTTGAAGACAGGAGCCATACTTGCTTTCTTCCAATTTCGGGAATCTCCTCCTGAACAGAATGTAGTTCTGTAGTTTGATTTATTATTATTGTTGTTGTTGTTGTTGTTATTGTTGCTGTTTTTTGGTGTGTGTGTGCTCTGGGAGGAAATGTTTTAAGGAGGGCTACTTTATGAATTTTGGATTTAATTAATTTCTTAGTGTAATACCTACTGAGTTGAGTTTATGGTCTTAACATTTCACAGACATTATAAAGCACGCATTTAACTGAATTTTCAAAACATTTAATTTTTTTATCTTGCCCTGTCTTTAGGGATAAACCTCCTTCTTGGGATTACTGTTCACTGTCTTTCAGGTTTTCTATAGGCATTCTATTGCGTAGCGAGCAATTTCTGTTTAATTTTAAGTGCTTGTGATGTGAGCACCATTGATGTAGTTGAACATGCTGTGGATCTTCTGGTTACATCAAGTAAAATCCTTAGCCTTGACTTTGGGTCCCTGCTTCAGAAAAGGCTCAGGCAGAGCTGCCTTGAGTGCCTGGTCCGTCTTCCATGTGCCAGGAGATGGAGCAGGTCTTGCCATATATTGTTTATGTTACTGGACTGGAGACTGGAATTGGCCTGATGTATTTTGGTTTTTGCTCCTCACAATTGCCATTCTACAACACATGTTTGAACTGAAGTATTTCTGTAGGACTTAAGTACCTGCTCCCTAACAGGATTAGACCTGATTTTCTTCCTGCCTCTCATGGTCAAAATAGAGTATTCAAAAACATTTATATTCACTTTCTAAAATTGAGGCAAGGAAAAAATCTTTTCCAAATTCTGCAGAAGTAAAACCTTATTCCATTCTGACATGTATTTTATCCATTTCCCCTTGATGTTTTCCAATTCCCACAACTCTAATCCTACTTAAAAAAAAAGTTGCCTTGTTATTGCAGGAACGGCGGCATCGCCATTGCTGTGCCAGTCAGAAAGCTGCTTCCAGACACGAAGCTTTGCTAATCGGGTATAAGCAGAACGAGGGAAGAGGAGGTGTTGGATCAGGATGTTCAAATGCGTAATTCAGAGTATGAAATGTATGTCCTGGGCTCTGTTCCAGCCATCAACATTTTGTGTTAATGAAGGCTTCTTGGACTTCGTCGTTATTGGTATGTCGGAGCAAATGGTGGTCTCTGGTTTGTGCAAATAAGCATTGACTTGGGCTTTCTTTATTCTGTAAGGTCTAGTCCCCAACTTCTCTGGCCGACTGGAAGTTGGCTTCATCGTGGGGGTTCACAGCCCTTCACAGTCTGTTCTTCTTTGTACAGTGAAAAATCTTAAAGATTAACTTGTGTGTTTAGCAACATATAACTCTCTTCCTCCCATACGAAAATAAGTTTAATAATGGATTACAACTTTAATAAACATCATAACTATTAAAATAAACTGTCCAAGTATACTGAGCATAAACAATATAATAAATTTCCTTGCTCAAGGTACCACAGACCCACTAAATACACATTTTCTTCAAGATGACAAGTATTTTAGGAACTGAAGGGTTTGTAGGTTATATGGTGTTGTGGTTTAACCCGCTCACTCCCTCCCCTAGTGGGATGTGGGAGAGAGTCGGGAAAAAAAACAGCAAGATTTGTGGGTTGAGATAAAGACAGTTTACTAGGACAGAAAAGGAAGGGAAAATAATAATAATAATAATAATAATAATAATAATAATAATAATAATAATGGTAAAAGAATATACAAAATAAGTGATGCACAATGCAATTGCTCCCCACCCACCAACCGATGCCCAGCCAGTCCCCGAGCAGCAGCCCCTCAGCCAGCTTTCCCCCAGTTTATGTACTGAGCATGACGTCCCATGGTATGGAATGTCCCTTTGGCCAGTTTGGGTCAGCTGTCCTGGCTGTGCCCCCTCCCAGCTTCTTGTGCACCTCCAGCCTTCTCAGTCGGTAGAGCATGGGAAGCTGACAAGTCCTTGACTAGTGTAAGCACTACTCAGCAACAACTAAAACATCAGTGTGATATCAACATTGTTCTCATACTAAATCCCAAACACAGAACTGTACCAGCTACTAGGAAGAAAACTAACTGTATCCCAGCCAAAACCAGGACATTTGGATTATGGGGAAAGATTAATTCTTACTTTTAAGAAGCTACAGAAGTTTCTGAAGTAGCATTGTGTATGTTCGTTATGCATAGACAGTGAGCAGTAATTTTGTTTTTCTCCCTATCTTGACCTCTCTACTAGGCCCTAAAACTACTTTGATTTATGCTGTAGCATAAACCATTTATTTTTCTTGCTCTCTTATGGGGAATCAACTTTTTTTTTTTGTTCTCTAAGACTTGTAAAGAAAAATGTAGTGTCAGGTAAGATAGCATGAGGGCCAGATAAGACCAACTCTCTCCTCAAATTCATTAATCTCGATGTTGGAGAATTCAGATATCCTACAGCAAAAGCAGGCGGTTGATTTTTATGTGCTGGGACTAGACTTGAACTACGGGCTGAAAATTTGAGCCAAGACACCTGAAATCTGATTTCAAGTGCGCTATGCTCGTTCTTTCCCACGCTGGCAGTGAAGGGGGGAAAAGTCCTTAATTTCTGGAAAGGAAAGTCTCAGGTGCAAGCTTGGGACACTCTTATGAAAAGGAGAATGACAGGTTAATGCGTGTGGTCGTCGTTGTCTGCCCTCCCCGTCTGCCTGCCACCATCTCTTCCCCCGGAGGGAGGTTTCTCTTCTCCTCGTCCATCCCCATGCTGCTGGAGCATCACCATAGGGATGAGTTTTGCAGCAGAGGGGCTGGGGTGCTGCCAGCCTGATAGTGAGTTTTCCTCTCATCTGGGAGCTGCTCTTCATTTTCTTCTCAGTCATATTTGGCAAAAAAAGGAAGAATTTTATCCTGCCAGTTTCCAAGGCAGCCAAGTGGGGATGAGCCCAAGGAGGCCACAGGAGTGGGAGCAGGAGATGGAATCCAGG
>NC_134953.1:31777500-31807500 GCF_965638725.1 Aptenodytes patagonicus
AATTGCTAAACTTATCTTTGCTTCTTCCCATATACTTATTTAAATAAACTGGGTTTTAGCATACAGCTGGTTAGGTCTGTCTTTTCAAGGATTTCTTTCTTTGTTTTTATGTATATATCGTGTGTTGTATTAATATAGGTGTTTGCCAAACTATTTTTAAAAACAGTCCAATGACAATTCAGAGTATTTTTCTGCCTGGTTGTCTCCAGAAGCAGGCACTGCTGCCCTGCGAGAGCTGGCAAGAAGCACTGTAGCAGCATGGTGGGGTCACACAGCCTACCTTGTCCCTGTTCCCAGCAGCACAGAGGGGGTCTGGGCTGAGCTGCGCAACCCCAGCCTGGGGAGCTCGTGGAGGCTGCAGGGAGTGGGTAGAGGCTGGGAGTGGGAAGGTGGAGCAAAGAGCTGAATTATATCATCCTTTAACTTCAAGCTACAGTTTTCAAAGCCAGTGACAATATTTCTGATTAAAACAATTAAAGTTTTTATTCAGTTTGTTTATTGCAGTATTAGTAATCTGGAAAAGAGATTTGCAATAATAACGTACATTTTTTTCTACTGTTAAGTGCTTTATTATTCTGTCTTTGCCAGAAAGCACATTTTAAGAGCTTGGATTCAAAATTAAATACGACCTAAAATACAATTACAATAACTATCCATTTAGTAGTTTTTTTCTGTTAGTTTTGACATACGGTCAATATACTTATGCCAGTTATTAAAGACATTATTTTATACTATGCTAACTATTTAACATATTGCAGCTGCTGTAGTAAATACAGACTGATGACCAGGGATGTTGAGGAAGCATGTTACATGAACTGCTTCTTGCGTTAAATTACTATAGTGTCTGTACCTAGATAAAGAAAAAAATCCACCATACTTGATAAGAGAAATTTATATTATTTATATGGAACAGAACAAACCAATTTACAAGAAAGGCACTTAAGTGGGAAGCTTATTTATTAATGAGTGTAGTACACAAGCTAATGGGGTTGTAATGCAGATGCACCTAAAGCTCGGAGGACAGCAGTCTCCAGGCGCCGCTCACCACTTCAAAAGAGAGGAGAGAAAGCACACTTGAAAAATATTTCTGTGCAATTCAAAACAGAGTTACGTAAAGTAGTTTTGTCTGTCTCATCTTAGACAGAAGGATGGTCTGTGAGCATCTCCATCTCTCCTGCCACAGGACGTCAGTGGAGTTTCAGAATAGGAATGTGCTAGGGCTGTAATTCACAGCTTTCACTAGATCCCACTTTGTCCTCCACAAGGGGGTTCGGTAAGGTCACATCAGGTCTGCATCCCGGGGCAGCACCTCTGCACAGAGAAGTCCAGAAGCTCCTGGATCCCAGCAGCGAGACATCCCACTGGGATCCTGGGGTTTGCAGGAGGGTGGGAGAAGCGAGGGGCATGCTGAGGCCAAGGTGATCCATGAAGGGAAGAGTTTGTTTAAATTACAGTTCCTGTATTCAGTCTTTAACAAGCTTATTTTGAGGTAGCAGTTTATAGACTCTTATTTCAGTTAATTATAACAGCAGTTTTTTGAAACAGTATTTTTATTGGTTTTATTGATGTGCCCTACTGTTTTTCCAATCCTGTGATTGGGTTCTGCTTGGTTACCTGGGAGAAGAAAAGCTTTCCTCCCCTATTCAGAAGATGCAGGGAGCGCCTGCGGCAGAGGTGGGCAGTGGGCTGCTCGGGAGGTGGTCCCGGGCAGGGGCCAGCAGTCACAGGAAGCCCCGTACCGCTCCCAAAGGCTCCCACTGCCTTCAGAGGGCTTCCCGTGGTGTGCCTGCAAAGCCACCTCAGATACGGCTTCGTGTCTCTCCTCTGCGTACGTGCATGTGCAAAAGTGACTGTCCTGTGAATGCAGTGGGGTGTAATTACACAAAACCTCCAAAGAGGTGATCCATGGTACTGTAGAGTGTTGCAGACCGTAAACAAGAAGTGCTGGCAAGTGTTGATTAAAATGAAGGAAAATACTCCATATTTTTTGTTTTTCCTGCTGTTGTAGGGTTCTATTTCTGGTTTTGAGGCCTAATTGGTAAGAAGTAAAGCCAATTCTTCATTGGGTAACACCATTTTAGGAAGGATCCTGCCAATGCATGTGGGAGACAATCTCAAAGCCCTGTAGAAAAGCTTTGGGGGGAGAGAGAGAGTATATTTATTAACTCTGCTGTTTAATTGGCTTGTATTAGCAGTTTTTTCTGAGCGTCCTGTTCTCAGCCTATGTTGACATGAAACTTTGGATGATGAATGCCTGCTAGGAACCCAGATCTTGACAAGTTTCATTATAGTTTCATCTGACGCCAGTGTTTCTGTGGTTTCTGAGTGTTCATACCTGGTTTAAAAAACCAAATGAATACCATTTCTTTGCACTGATGTTAGAAGCTTCACAGTAACATGGGGAGGGTTAAACTGGCCTCAGGGGCTTTGTCTGGTACCTTTCCTGCCATCCTTTCGCCCATACAGCTGCTTCGGTGTGAAGTGCATCAGAAGGGCCTCATTCACGTGATGAAAATATTTTCATAATTTTTTCAAGCAGCAGATGGGCAGCACATCTCCGGTTGTGGCAGGATTGTGCATGTCAGGTCATATGCTGATCTCTGCCCTGATGGGAGATCCTGCATGTCAGGCATCAGATGAGCCTACGGTTGGTCCTAACAGGAGATGCTCAGAGGGCAGAGACTGCATTACACCAAGACTGGGAAGTTGGTTTGAAAAATGGCCTGATGAGTTGAATTCTTAAGAGGTTTCTGATTTATCTGTATCTTAATTCATTTTAATAGGCTGGAGTATCTGCAGGTGCTGTTGATTATGATTCTTGGTGCTCACTTTCAACTGGAATTCATGCACTAACGCACATCAAGGTGGACATCCAAAGTCAGAGCCCAGTCCCAATAATTCAGCCTTAAGTTTTCCTCCTTCAATTTCCCCATGCACCAGTGGAGATCAGAGACCCGGGTCTTGCAGTATAAGGGTTGTAATGTGTATTTTAACTGCCTTAGGGTTTGGTGGGTTTTTTTTAAATCCATGCATAATTGGGATTATATCTATCTTAGATATGTAGAAAAAAATGTAAATTTTACTTCAGATACCAGTTAGTAACTGGGTTATTACTATGAGGCATGCTTCTGAATAGAGGTGGTGGTGGGGTTTGTGTACGAGGTGGTGCTACATGGCAGTTGCACAGAGCTGGGAGATAGTGGGGAGAGCTGTGGTGAATACCCTAAAACAGAGGAGCTAAGTAGAGAAGCGAAGGGAGTCTGGTGTGCCATTTAAGGGTCCCCTGCAGCCAGCCCTAACACAGTTAATTGCCTGTGATAAAACCGACCTCAGAAGTCTGATGGGAGAATTCTTTTATATAAGAAAAAATGTTTTGTAACAATTTCTTATAAGTGCTAAAATTAACTGACTTTCTTTTAACCTAATTTTAGATAGAACTGATGATATCACCTATGCTTAATGTTGCCTAACATCTTGGGTGAGAGTGTGCTGCTGCTCATAACTTGGCTGAATTTTTGCTTTAAAGCATTTCACGTGAAGCATCTGGTTAATTGTTGCTGGTTGAGGGTCTCTTGGGCATGCATTTGGTTTCCCCCATTCTCAGTCTAGAACAGGTTGGTCCTCTCCCACGAGAGGATACACAGAAATTGGTTTTTTTTTCTTTTTTAGACAAATCTTCCAGTTGTTCTGCTGCCAAACCCACTGATTTGAAACAGAAATATTTATGAAGAGGCCACTCTGATACTAGGAATATAGTTGTTCTCCAAATATTGCCCAGCTGTAGGCCTTTGAAAAGTTTCATTCATAGAGGGGGAATGGGTCTCTCTGGGGAGGGAGGTCTCCGGGCTGTTTCTGGGGCTGAGCACAAAGGCGATACAACCTCATGGTGCTGATGAGCACCAGAACTAACTATAATTTTCTTGGCCTGCCTGAATGACTTCTGCTAGCACAAATGAGGCAGAAACATGCAGGATGAAATCTGGAGAGAACAAGAATTAGTCTGAAAAATATGTGGTTGGGAGATGGGAAAAAAGCAGTACTTGAACTGGTGACCAGCATAGAGGTGGACCATGAAATCCACTGTAGAGCATTAAGGTCAGACAACGAGTAGTACTGAGACGGTCCAAACAAGGTGGGTTAAGGAGGACGGGCAGGAGGATGGGTGGTGGCCAGGGTAGAAAAAGGGCAGAACATTGGAAGTGGGCAGTGTAAGGAGAGGGAAGAAGGTTGTCATGGAGTGGACAACGAAGCAGGGCTTGAGGCATTGGGATGCACAGCAGAAGATTGAGGTGGATGAAGAACCATAACTTCTTAGTGGTTGTCCTTGCACCTTACCATTGTTTTAACAGAGATCTTTGTCCATAATGAGATACACTTCTCTGAAAACACAATAAATATGTTCAAGAAAAATAAACCAAGCACACACATAGCATTGTTTTCCTTGAACGTGTTTCTTGCGTTCCTAGGAAAGTCCTCTGCTCACTGATTGCTGTGTTTCCTCCGTGGTCTCACAGTACCGTATCCCAGGGCAAGATCTTGTTTGAAATCTGTGTCTCTTTATATAGAATTCCAATCAAAACTTTGATGGTACAGGGCAGTGAGTAGCATTTAATGACCTTCAGTGCTATCACTTGAGTCTTTTGGGCATTGACATTGATTTTCCTTATCTTGGCATGTGAAGACAGGAGTCTCACTCCCTTCTTTAAAGTGTTTGCTGGTATGCACTAGTAGCACAGAATAAGCAGGCAGCAGCAATGGGCTGCGTATACTGCTTGCTTAGCCAAACTCCGTTTGGTACCTGAATTTAACATCTTTAATTGCAAGAGTCAGAAAAGAGACTAGGCCATTTGGATACCCCTGTATTTTACTCAAGAGGTGCATCTGTTTATTTGGAATTTGTATTTGATACCCAAATTTTTGTGCAGATGCTTCTTTTTCAGGGTAAAAGAGAGGTACCGTTTTAATGCAGAATTTCTGACCGGTCAGATCCGTAAGAATTTAAATCCTCAATAACAGATAAAAACAGAATGGAGAAAATATTGCAAAGGCTGTATGACAAGGAATAAGTCTTACTCAGTTCTGAGTTCTTGTACTCTTCCATAAATGCATTGATTTCTTCTTAATAGGTCTTAAAAGAAACTGCGGTGGGGTCGTTCAACAAGAATTGGGGTGTTCATTCTGTTTATTGCAGCTCTCATCCTTTTTTTAATCTCTTACTACTATCATACAGACACTTCATTTATAAGAAGCTAAATTAAACTATGTAAGGATGTGCTTCTCCATGAATTTTAAACCTAAAAAGCTGCTCTGTTCATTGATTCAGTTGTGGGGAAAAAATGCAACACAGACATACGGCTATTTGAACTCTTTATTTGCCACATTTACAATATTAATAACACTGTTTCTAGAAGTTGTCACATCAAGTAAAAGATCTTCATTCCAGACTGTCTTTTGGGGCCAAATTGAGACTGGATGCATGCATTTAATAAATTGTAGTCTCAAGTAGTCATTTTTGTAAATAATTAGCTTCGGTGAAAGAATAAGTTAGCATATGGTATGCATCTAATGTTGCAAATGTACATACAGCAAACTTTCCTATTAATCAACAGTCAAGCACTGTAAGTTGGGTCTCATACATAATGAATTGTTCTTAAACCTCATGGGTTTCATTGATAGAAAAATAAGAGAAAACACAAGTGTAGTAAGCTTTTGAATAAAATTTAACAAGATTGCTCTGCATCCTGTAATCGTTTTGGAATCATTAGAGACCAGATAATTCATCTGCAGTTTTGGGGTGGCTTTAGCCTTCATCTATCAAAGAAAGACTATGTAAATGACATGTTGATAAAATACATTTTTATTTAATTTCACAATGAAGGCTTCAGTAAAAATGCCAGCTAACTCTACATTTATTATGTAAAGAATAATGCTGCATGACTGAGTCTCGTTTTAATGTTAATTTTTGTGTTCTAATCATTACTGATTCTTCCATTTGAAAAGTAACACACCAGCTATTTCTCTAAGAAAAAAAAATATTGGTAAGACAAGCACAGACGTATATAGGTCGGCCTTCGCTTTTCAGACAGTGCAACTTTTTACACCGGCCTGACTTCTGTTGACTTCGCATGCATGAGCATTGTGTGGAGAGTTGTCTTCAGTCATTTGCTGATAAAATAAGAAAATGCCATTTAAAAAAAAAGTGCATAACCTTTTAAATTATATTTGCTCCTCATACCTATTTCATGGCAAGAGTTACCGTTCAGATCCTAGAGAATCAGCAGTGAATTCTCCTGCAAATGTAAAAATTTACTCTGATTTACTCTTCACAATTAACTATACTAATGACTCTAAGCTGTGGTGATGCTTGATCCACCTGATATGCCCCAGGTGACCAATGCCTAGGGAATAGTTTAATCATAGAATCATAGAATCATAGAATCATTGAGGTTGGAAAAGACCTCTAAGATCATCGAGTCCAACCGTCAACCCAACACCACCATGCCCACTAAACCATGTCCCTAAAATCACGGATGCTCACTGCCAGGAAACATCCTGAACTGATGGTAGCTTTGGTCGGTGCAGGAGCCAGTCCGAGAGGCAATATCCTGAGTAGCAGGCACCATCAGGAAGGGCATGTGCTCACGTACAAGGGCTTGTCTGGCCCTTGGGCTGCAGCATGGCATCTTGTGGGGAAAATAACCCAAGGACCCTTTCCTCTCACTGGTCTCAAATCACTTAGAGACTCTCTGCTCCTGTCTGATGCTCCGAGGACTGTTTTGTTCCTCAGGTGACTCACAGAGGGATTATGGATACATCCTAAACTCTCTCTGAAGGTGACGACAGAATTCTACTGTAATTGGGCAATATTCCCAAATATGTTTTCCTCTCCACTCATGGACAGTTTCCTTCTGTAAGATCCTTTTCCATAAGCCTGATGTCAAAACCCCCTTTTTTTTTTATTTATTTTTCTTTTTTAACCCTGGCATGAGGGTAAAAGCCATTGAGAAGTCCACCCACATTCCCCCTCTTGTTTGACATTAAGTAGGTCTGCAGTTTCCAAGAGAGCCATGTCTAAATTGCTGTCAGATCGCATCACGCGCTCCAGCCGCCAAGCAGGGCTGCTGGGTCATGTCAGAGCCCATTCGTTATAGTCGGAGTCTGCTGCAGCAGCGGGCCTCTGGTCTTTCTCCCTTAACAAGAGGATTAGCATGACAGCCACATGGAGCTCTTTACGGACAGTCACCAAACACTTGCTTAGGTTGGGCTTCAATTACCCGTTGGGACAGCCGCCGAGGTTGGGTCTCCCTGACGTGGTGTAACCTTGGGTCCAGGAGTCCAGGTCCCTCTGATGGGCTGCCTGTTTTGGGAAGGTTTCTATAATCTCCCCCCAACACCCCCCCTTTTTTTGTGTGTGTGTGTTTTGGTTTGGTTTAGAGGAATTTTGAAGGGAAAAAAAAGGACCTTTTAATACAAGGTACTTGCAGGATTTTTTTCCTGCTGTTTTATTTCTGTCCCCCTTTCCTCCATTAATGCATTCCTATCAGAGCCTTTTTCATCCTTACTGGACATAGGGTAATTTTGATAACTTTTGGACCTGTTTAAGGCATAGACGTGTAAGAAATCTAATGGCCAAAGAAGTGTCAAAATACAGAGGAGGAAAAACACCGATGTGTCCCGCTGACAGTTATTCTTCCTACTTAGCCCAGCCTGGAGGTACTCTTCAAACTGGAGACGCTGAGTGTTGTGCTACCCTATAAATGTGCTTGCAGATTTCCAGGGACAAACTGCAATGCTTTCTATTACAGGTTTAATTAAAATTTAGTGTCTGTGTCTGCCAGGTAGTTCCGTCTCTTTTTCCTGGTTGTAAATTGTGAAGCCGTAGGCGCTGGGGAGCCTCTGGAGCAACGTGGGGAAGTCAGGGCTCTCTTTCGGAGGTGGGTCGTGGCCTTCTGCTCTTTTTTGCCTGCCCCCAACTCTGCCCATCACACCTTCTGCAGGTGTTGGGTTTCCTGCTTGGTGTTCCTCCTCTGCACTCTTCTTTCTTCATCTATCCATGTTAGACTCAATGACATGGAATTTTGATGTTGATTTTGATGAAGGCAGGCTAAGAGAAGGGTTTGGTGAGATTTTGTGCCATCTGCATTGTGAAGAGTATGGCTGATGGTTGCTTTTACAGCATTCTGGTCATAACAGGATCCAAAAGCCTCTTAATTAGGACCAATTTATTTCTATTTTAATATACAATTGGTTGTTAATGAACAAAAGTGCTTACGGTTTTTGTTCAGGTAACACAGTGGAAAAAATTATGGATGCCTTTAAAAAACATAGAATGGGATGTGGTTGAGTGTCCAAATATGTTTATTTTCTGCATAGATAGGATACTGCAAACCCAGTGATTTTTAGTGCCATGTGTACCATGCTGCCAATGCACAATTCAGTTGGTAACAGCCTGGCAAAGACCCTAATTTCCATGAGAAGAGAATGGGAAGTTGTATGTAAAAACATACATTCCATGTCTTGTTTTTCTATTTATTTTTTATTTTAGGTCTTTATCCCTGCTGTTACCTGAGTGGAACTGTTGTAGTTCTTATAGTAATGTAATAATGAATTATCTGAGTCTACCCACATGTACCAGTGGCCCTTAGCTGACTGCCATCTAGGAGGATGGGTTTGGGGGGGGGAGGGGTTGTGCGAGTTGGGGACCTTTTTTGTTTTGTATCTTAACCAAATTGAAATAAAGGTGACTCTTCATTAGCTCAGCACCTGTCGCAGTCTATAAACCTCTTCTTAGGCAAACCACTAGAGGGTCAGGTAGTTATCCAGGGATAAAACATTCGGGTATGTGTGGCTACAGACAGTGGAAGCGAGCATTGGATGTTATGTTCAACCAATCAATTATATTTAATATATACAAATATTTTATAAATATACAAATAAATATATAAATATGTTGTGGGAGCCGATACAACATTCTCATAATATTTACCCTAAGGAAGCTGCCAGCTCATAGCTTTACCCTAAGGAAGTTGCCAGCAGAACCGTTGTGATATATTCTCTTCATTTTAAATCAGACAACTCAAGGTCCATCTTGTAGTGTTTCCGTTAAGGTTTATTAAGGACAGACTGAGGCAAAAAGTAGCTCAGAAATGAAATAAATAATTAAAATCATACCAATTTAGAACATGACTACCCACTGAGGCTTCTCACAGCATTTCTCTGGTTTTCATAATGGTTAAGCTATTTAGGATGAAGCCAATCTGCTGCTTACATGTTTATTTTGGAAGCATGTTAGAAACTTCCAGTTTTTTGGCAAATGGTTTGGAAGGAGCCTGTTAAACTGAAACAGGTGGTGTTTCTGCTTTTCTCCCCCTCTACTAAAACCATCTTTTCCTTCATTTCATCCCATGCAAACATAAGAAGTCACAGAAGAGACGCGGCTGGGGTGGAGCCTCAGGAAGATACCTCCCAGCTGCGTGGAAGCAAGAGCCCAGTGGCTTCCTTAGTTTGCTCAGTCTTTAAAAAGAGCTGTAATGGAAATAAATATGTAGGATTGCAGTAAGAATGGTATGGAATAGCTGCCTATGTGTAAGCTGAAGCAGTAGGTCTGCACCTGGGCTGTGGTGGATTCCTGTGCTGGGACTGACCCTATGTCTCTCTTGGACTTCACCACCATCAAGAGCTGAACGCACAGGCTGGAGATCTGCAGCAGCAGCAGCAGTCGTTCCCTGGCCTGGAAAAAAGTCTTCTTTTGAGAGATATCCAACTTAAATATATATATTATTTTTTTAGATGTCTGCTTTTTATAGCTTAAAACAAGCATTTTTTTTCTGTTTGAGGAGTATGTAGTTTTAATTAAGCATCACATTATAAAGCCGTGTAGATGAGTCAGTCATTTGCAGCTGAATATCCATTTAACATCACCACAAAGTTAAGACAGACATCTAACTTACTGCACACGTTAGAGGCTGGTACGTTAATGCAAACAAAAATGTTTCAGTTAAAAAAAAAAAAAACCACAAAAACAATGTAAAAACCCTACAGTAATGATTACTTGTTGACCAAGTGAAAATACCAAAATCTCCACTTGAATTTTTTGAGATGCCAGGCAGCACCCAACACAATTCACTAGTGAAAACAAGTGCAATGACAGTCTCCGATGAAAGTCTAAGTGATTTAAATAAGACTACTGCGTTTTAAGTAAATGCTTCTCATTATTCTAGCCACATTGCAAAAAAAGGTGTTGGTACATTTTAAGGAAAGATAATGAAACTCTCCAGGGCAAAAGTAAAGCAGTCAGATTTCTTACACCTTCTGTTTAGTTTCTTGCATTTTTAGATGAATACGCTTATTTTATTTTCCTGTATAAAAGTAAAAATTACATCTTGTTGAATCACAGGTTTAAGACATAAGCTTTCCATAGGTAAAACAGAGAACAAGTGGCCACTTGACCATCACC
Source organism: Aptenodytes patagonicus (assembly GCF_965638725.1). Lineage (NCBI taxonomy): Eukaryota > Metazoa > Chordata > Aves > Sphenisciformes > Spheniscidae > Aptenodytes > Aptenodytes patagonicus. The sequence continues at coordinate 31,787,957 of NC_134953.1, forward strand.
TTGTGTGCTGCTGGCTCTGCGCCACTGGTGGCTCTACAGCCTGGAACACGTCCCTTCCTCTGGAGATGACCAAGGGCAGGACCCACGCTACAGGCTTGGGGAAGAGTGGCTGGAAAGCTGCCTGTCGGAAAAGGACCTGGGGGTGCTGGTTGACAGCCGGCTGAACATGAGCCGGCAGTGTGCCCAGGCGGCCAAGAAGGCCAATGGCATCCTGGCCTGTATCAGAAATAGTGTGGCCAGTAGGAGTAGGGAAGTGATCGTGCCCCTGTACTCGGCACTGGTGAGGCCGCACCTCGAATACTGTGTTAACACTGAGGTGGACACTGAGGACACTGAGGTGCTGGAGCGTGTCCAGAGAAGGGCAACGAGGCTGGTGAAGGGTCTGGACAACAGGTCTTATGAGGAGCAGCTGAGGGAACTGGGGTTGTTTAGCCTGGAGAAAAGGAGGCTGAGGGGAGACCTCATCGCTCTCTACAACTACCTGAAAGGAGGTTGTAGCGAGGTGGGTGTTGGTCTCTTCTCCCAAGTAACTAGTGATAGGACGAGAGGAAATGGCCTCAAGTTGCGCCAGGGGAGGTTTAGATTGGACGTGAGGAAAAATTTCTTTCCTGCAAGAGTGGTTAAACATTGGAACAGGCTGCCCAGGGAAGTAGTTGAGTCCCCATCCCTGGAAGTATTTAGAAGACGTGTAGATGAGGTGCTTAGGGACATGGTTTAGTGGGCATGGTGGTGTTGGGTTGACGGTTGGACTCGATGATCTTAGAGGTCTCTTCCAACCTTAATGATTCTATGATTCTATGATTAAAAAAAGAGGGTCCCTTTTTTCTTGTTGTTCATTGCTAAAGATCAGGCACAAGTAGTTAAGATGACTCTTAGATGAGTATTTCTCTCTAATGGTATACAACTAACTTTTTTCCTGTCCATCTTGACATTAGAGATGCTCAAAGATGAATGCATGGAGTAGGGTGTTCAGAAACATTCCAAGAAACCTAACATTGAGCAGAGGAATTTCACACAAGGGGGGAAATTTCCCGTGATTTAACTTCTCTCCTCTCCTTTTCTTCTTGTGAATGTTTTGAGACAACTTTTACCTTGCATTTTGAAATGTACGTACGGTTTAGTTGGACCAAAGTGTGGCTTTGAAGCCTGAGAAAATCCTTTAAAAGGCAGCTGGTGTTTTAAGTTGAGTTTTTAATGATGAGGTATTTTGTAGAAGGAGTGCTGCTATGCAACTTCGGAAAGAGAAAGGGGAGGAGGGAAGGGAGGGGAGGAGGGCCAGTAGAAGACACCCATGCATAAGTTATGTTCATTCTTTTTCTTTATTAATGCTGTCAAATTCCCAGGAATGGTTGTTAGTATTTCCAGCCAAGCAAAATTAATATGAAGATTTTTTTTTTAACTTTCTGCCAATTTGAAGCTCCCAGTATATATGTTGGCAAATTGACTTTGTATCCTATAGGAAAAGAAGTCAATGCATTCTTAGGAAGGAAGGCATTTTTGTCTTGCAAAGCTTTTGCTTTCTTGACGAGGGTGGAGGTGGCCATGGAGGTGGCAGGCGTTGTGAAAGTGTCTGGTGTTGAAGTGATGGGAGAACGGTCTCACCAAAAACATCTAGAGATGTTCAGCAGTGAGAAGGCACTGTTCTTAAAAGCAGTAATTAAACAAATTAAAAAATTAAGATTTATATCCAAACAGTCCTGCCAGGGAAGACCTGGTGGAAGTGAGGAATATGTATGTGATGGCAGGGGGAACATATCCGTGCGTTGGGATGGCTAAGCCTTGCTACGGTACGCAGCACGTTCCTGCAGCCCTCCCAGCTACACAGATAGTCAAAGCAGCTGCTGTAATTCATGTCTTCTTAAAGAAATTGATGGACCTTTACTCTGTTCCTTATATTAAATATGGAGCTGATGGCCTGATGGTTACCTTGAGGCTTCAGGCAAAGCCCTGAGCAGCCCATGCACCAGCCTCGGTAGCACTGCACCTCACCAACACTGGCGTGCTGCTTCCCACCTGGTTTGGGGGAGAACGATGGTAGATTGGTGCCTTTCTGGAGCAGGAGAAAATTACGGTGCCTAACTGCCAGCGTCAGGCTGGGGCGGTTGGAGGCAGAGCCGGGAGCCTAGCTGCTGGGGGGCTGCTTGCTTGCAGAGCAGCGAGGAGACAAAGTCTTTTGGTTTTATGATGATATTACAGTCCAAATCATTTCCAGACTCCCGAGAATGTGAAACAAGATGATGTGAAAAACATAAGGTTACTGTAGTTTTGAGTGCTTTCTATGCTCTTCTGGATAAATGGAGCAGAAAAGTCTACCAACTTCTCTTTGAGATTTCAAAGGCATTATTATATTCTGTAGTTATTATATTGTCATAGCTCTAACAATCCACAGTAAAACTGAGCCATATTCTGCTGAGTGTTGTACATGTGCAGAATAATGGATTATCCATGGTGTCGAGAGCTTGGTTTGAGGTCCATGTCGTAAGTATTCATGCAAAAAAGTTTATGCACAGATTCTCATACCTTTTTTTTAGCAAAGAGATTATTAAATAGCAAAATAAATAAAGTAGACATCAGTTTTATGAAGCAAATTGATACTACTTCCTACACACACACACAAAAAATCAAAAACATTAATTTGGTAAATAAATGGAAAGAGAGAAATAAAATTGCACTTAATTTCTAGCAAAGTGGATCCAAAGCTGATTCTTCATTTTTGTTTTGCCTCTGCTCCAAGCCACCAACTCATATTCTTGTGCAACTGGAGTATTTTAATTGTCCGCCTCTGTGTCCCTCTTCTTCTCTGCCACTTTCTAATCAGTAATTAGGTGGCCTTCAGTGGTTAACAATTAATCAGAAAATGAATTGGGGCTGGGGGAGATAGCAGGGCCGTTTGATCATGCATCAGGCAAGTGAGGGCTTCGCTTCTGAGAGTAACCCTGAGCCAGCTCGCGCCTGCACATCATTTATCCTGTCCAGAGGCAGAGCCGAGGCTGGTGTCTGATTACACCGACGTCCCATCGTGTTCAGCTCCACGAGCTGTTGTGGATCAAGCGTGTGAAGGCGTTTGGTCTTTTTGCAAAGGTGCCTTGTGGCAAAAGCAGACCTGGTGTCTTTTATGCTGTTACAGGTACGTTGCACTGTCGTGGTTTAAGCCCAGCTGGCAACTAAGCACCACACAGCCGCTCGCTCACTCCCCCCACAATGGGATGGGGGAGAGAATCAAAAGAGTAAAAGTAAGAAAACTCGTGGGTTGAGATAAAGACAGTTTAATAGGTAAAGCAAAAGCCGCGCACACGAGCAAAGCAAAACCAGGAATTCATTCACTACTTCCCATCGGCAGGCAGGTGTTCAGCCATCGCCAGGAAAGCAGGGCTCCATCACGCGTAACGGTGACTTGGGAAGACAAACGCCATCACTCCGAACGTCCCCCCTTCCTTCTTCTTCCCCCAGCTTTATATGCTGAGCATGACGTCATATGGCGTGGAATATCCCTTTGGTCAGTGGGGGTCAGCTGTCCCGGCTGTGTCCCCTCCCAGCTTCTTGTGCACCCCCAGCCTACTCGCTGGTGGGGTGGTGTGAGAGGCAGAAAAGGCCTTGACTCTGTGTAAGCACTGCTCAGCAGCAACGAAAACATCCCTGTGTTATCAACACTGTTTTCAGCACAAATCCAAAACATAGTCCCATGCTAGCTACTCTGAAGAAAAATAACTCTACCCCAGCCAAAACCAGCACACACACGTTTCATTTTCTTCAGCTTTCTGCTAGGAGGGAACTAACAAAATATTTTCGCTCACTTGCAGCATGCTCGAGCGTACTGGGGAATTTGGGTTGGTTTGCTCTTTACCCATACTTGGGTGGCAGAATCACTCTGGTTTTCTCTTTTTTCCATTGTCTCAGGTTCTCATGTATTTTGATATTTCTACAATTTTCTCTCCTTTCACCTGCTTTGTGACACATTCAGCCCCTTACCAGAAGACTATGCTGTTGAGTTTTAGCAGCACACTTGAGGAACTTCTTGTTCTGGGGTCTGGCTTTATTTCCAGTTGGGGGAAAAAAAGCTGCAATAATCAGAAAACCTTAGGATGGCTCATCAGTGGTGCTTAAGATTCTGGATATAAGAAGATTGCTGGCAGGGCTTGCTGTTTTGGCAGTCACCCTTGATGTTGTCTCCTTATCGATCTTCCCACCATTTCTCTCGGGTGCATTGCTAATGGGCTCTGTTTGTTTATCGGTACCCTGAAATCGGTCTCTGCAGTTTTGAGAGACACCCACCACACCATGATCTCGTAAAGCACCAGGAGAGCACCACCACCCCTTCACCAGCGCTGCTTTGCCTAACTGAAAGCATACGGGTTGGGAAACATGGCTGGTTATTTGCAAATCCAGTGTTCACATTTTCATTGCGCTCATACACACATTGCTCTTCCAGAGGAAAAGAAAAAAGTAGAAAGGGAAGAAGTGCATTTTTGTTTGCAGGTGCTTTCTGTTTGCTTGCTTTGCTTTTCAGTATCCTGCAAGCACGAGCTGCCATTGAAAATCGAATGAATTCTCAATTGCTTCCTTCCAATTCAATAAGTGGAGGAAAGCAGAAACCTGCCACCGTCGCTGGAAGGAAACGGGGCAGAGGAAGGCATGGGTTCGGCAGAAAGCTGTTTCCTTTCCTCCTTTCCCCGGGGAAGGTCCCTGGGGAGACAGGACTGCACCCTTGGGGGATGTGGAGGAGGAGCACCTCCATCCACCCTGGAGGCAAAAGGATGCATCGTCTACCATGGACTTGGGTGGTTTTCTTGCTCCCTGACATTTCCCACTTATGCTTGGCATTTTCCTCTCACCAATCTTTTATGAATGTTTTTACAGGTGTAAGCCACCTTGTGTCATCATTGCATTTCTAGAGGTGACGAGGATGCATTTTTGTTATTGCTGTTACGAATCTTTTCACCTTTATCAGAGCAGAAAAAAGATGGACTCTGACTCCAGATTGAATGCTTTTGAGATGATACATTTTTCTGCTAATGTAGGGAGTACGAATATTCATTTTTATAATTTTTATCATTATAATTTTACAATTCTCTCTCACAGTAGGACAGAGTCCTCGGCCACTTGCGAGGTGTGCGAAGGCGCGGAGGAGATGACGGAGCCGCTGAAGCAGTGCACGGCCTGGCTGCACGCCTACTTCTGTGAGCCAGCGAGGACGGCGAGCCTTCCCGTGCCGGCCTTCCACCACCCGCTGCTCCAGCGAGGTCTGTGCTGCGGTGCCACAGGGTGCCCGTCCCCTCCCTGCTCCCTGTGGCTGGAGTGGTGCTGGCTCCCATCTCCCTGATTCTTGGTCAATGGCAATAAAAATGATGCAGTTCAGTTCCCGATGGTTGCTGGCTGAAAGGTTTGATTATGAACACAACTGAAGGGCAGTAAGCTTTTCAGTAATGTCGTTTACTTAAACTAGCTTTTTGCCAGCAACAGGGGGGTTGAGGCTTAGACATGTCCATGTCAATAGACCTGTGCCATAGAAGCAGTCAGTGATAGGTTGCGTAAGGTAGCTATGTTTTTATTCCTCAAAGTTGTTATAGATAATATTTTTATTTTCTTAAACAAAGAACAAGTATTGTTACAAAGTAGTTATGGTACTCATGTATTTAGATAAAAACAAGACCTGAGAAAATTTTCTCCTTACCATTTTCTATTTACTGTCTGTGTTCCTGAAGACCTCGTAACGGAAGTCAATCACTTGAAATGAAATAGATCTCATTATTTTAAAAAAAAAAAAAAATCTCAGAAGTCTGCTTCTTGCAGTGCCTTCTGGTCTGTCCATGAATGTCATCATTTCCCAGAGAATAAAATCTTCAGTTTAATAGATCTATTTTTTAATTGTATGATATTCCATAATAATATAGCACCAAAAAGGGGCTAGTGTTCTCTGTCTTACATGAGGTAAGATAGCACTGTTTTTTGTATAAACTCTAAAATATATGTACTTTTTCTTTTTTTCGTGGTTGACAGATGATAGACACCTTTTAAATATGGGTGCGTACATTTTTATTTCAAGGTATAAGGACTATATGTCAGTACCTGTGTAAAAAAATGGCCAGTTTTACCTGTGGATAGGAAGGGCTGTTTTGACAGGCACGCCTTTGCAAGTAGTATCTACAAGAACTCAGCTGTCTCTACTGCTAATTGCTGGTTTTATTCAAATTCCTATAAATACCAGGTTTCTTCTTGCTGTTACACTTTCTTATTCTTAATTAGCTAATGGCAGCTGCAAGTAGAACAACAAAATCAAAATGCAGTTGTTGTTGTGCAGAGCCTTCTGCAGATAATCAGGCTGTTGCTTTCAGAAGGTGGGAGTCTTAAATTTTGTGAGCTTTGCACGGTACCTTTGTTTTAATGATGAACTTCTGTACTTATTCTTCCATGTTATGAAAATTCTCAGTGCGACGTCTTTCATAGTCAAATTACAGGGTGGGTACTGAGTATTTTTTAAACCAAGTTGTGTATTGCACTGTCTCCCTCTAATTTTTATACAAACATCATTTTTATCAACTACTAAAAAATTTCATTTAGAAGTTCTACTGAAACCATCCAATCAACATGTGGGAGAATAAGCACTAATGACACTATGATGTCAAAATTGCCAAAATGGTCATGAAGTGTGGCCTTCTAGGTGATTAAAATATCATTTGAGGACTCTTTTATTAGCTGGGATGAAATTACGACCTGCGTTATGAAAACGTTAGGTTTGGGGTGAACATGAATGGGCAAAGCTGGATAGGAAATACTGCTGCTGTTCCTTCCATCTCTGAATAACATCAGGGGAATTCTGCTTCCCAGATTATCCACCAGAAGGTTATAAAACATTTAAAGTAATGCTTTTACTTTTATTAATTTTCCTAAATTGGCTACTGAATTCTTTTTAGCTTGGGTAATTAAAGTTTTTTGTCTAAGCACTGCTGATATTAGTTTAGCTGTTGTTTTGGGGTTTAGCCCTGAGCAGTTTTGCCTTGACTTACGGTCAGAGTTGGTAGGAGACTTTGGTCCTTCCTTAAGCAGCAGCCTTCCTGTGCAGGCAATGCTGGAAGAGACTGAAGATCATTTAAAAGAGGAAAAATAAGTATATTTGTTAATAGGAAGCTCCTCGAGGGAAAGCAATCACCACCCTTTAATTTTTTTTGGGGGTGGAAGGAAAGCTCTTCAGCACCGTCCAAGTGCAAAACCCAGCTGAGAGGTGCCTGCGGGGATGGGACAGGACGTGGCCGGTGGCCGTGAGCATCGCTGCCAGGTCTCTCTGCAGCACCCGTGGCTTTGTGAAGGATGCGGCTGGTGGTCCCGCTGGCCTGGCTGGCCACGTGCTGGGCAGCAGCGTCCTGGTGGGGTTTGACCTTCTGTATCGCAGGTTCGGTGCTGGGCGGGACTGGAGTGCAGTTTTCTCATTATAACATGTGCAGGTCCAGGTTTTTTTAATTTAGTTCAGTTATTTGTTCTTGGACTGACTCCAGGTGTGTGTGTTTTATGGGGGGAGGCACATATGTAATGGAAATGCTAACGAAGAATTAATTGGCACAAATCACAATGATGTGATAGCATTTCTATTCTCTTACTTTCTCCTAGTAATACTTTCATAAAATAGAAAAAATTTATATTGGAAGGAATGTGGAAATACATGTCAGAAATCAGAAGAAACTATTTTTAAAAGTTATTTAGTAGAAAGGTAAGGTAAAAACTGCATTATAATGGATTACATTGTACATTTCAATTTATCTGTAAGTCAGAAATGCAGTAATACTAAATTAGGAGTTTGGTATTTATTTACTTTTTCACATTTACATTTGAAAGTGCCTACTCATTTCTCCAGGCACTTAAAAATGCAGAATAAACATAAGCGAGAGCATGAGGATCCAAAGCCGGGAAGGCTTTTTCTCATCACACTGATTTCCTTACATGTCTCTGTTCATCAGCAGCTCTTCCAACGACTCGTCAAAACCTTTGGCCCCTCTTTTTTTCCCTTTCCTATAAATATAACCACTTATAGTGTGGTTCCTTGATATTAGGTAACTTGAGTTTCATCATCAAGTGCTTTTGCGATAAGGACTGATTATTGGATATTTTCTTTCTTAACCAGTGCTTATATCAAGTTTTATTTTTTTTCTGTGCTAGCATCATCTGAGGACAGGAAGGGTTTTGCTTATGTCAAACACGTTAAAGAGGTTCCACATTCAACAAAAAAGTGTAAAGTGCTTTTGGGATGAAGCACTTCTCAATTCATGGTCAATTTTCTGCAGCTACTTTTGTGCCAACTATTAAGACATAGCTCCTTGTGGAGAGAAAAATAGTGACAATCAACTTTGAGATAACAAAAGCAGAGAGATTTGCAAATTCAGAAAATAAAGGTATCTTGCAGGTTACAGAAAGCCATCTTTCCACCGCAGCAGCACCAGGCTCTGCGTTATCCCAGCGCCCGAGGCAGCGAGCACCTGTAGCTGCTCTCAGTGTTGGGGCTGGTAGTAAATGTGCAGCCCAGCCACCTCCCGGCCTCAAACGCTGCATGGACGGCTGAAGGAGCACAGTTGGTGACCACCTAAAAAACATTTAGCTGTATGCTTTACTTTTCCAGGCTCTTAGGGAAGCAACACACCAGTCCCCCTTCGAACACCGAGCACCTTCCAGCGACCCCTGCACTGACAGTGAAAATATAATAATAACCATTTTATTATGCTATTGTAATTTGGTTGCCAAGTGCGCATGTATTACCATGGCAAAGGCAAGGTGAATTCTGACATGTACTGTTTCAGCAGCTCATCTTGTGTTTTAGGTTTTTCTAAAGTGCCTTTAATTTTCTAAATTGCTATTAAAAGGGGGGAAAGTATTTAAAAGCACTCTAAATACATAATTAACCATTCCTTGTCGTAACTAGTTGGTCGTAAAGTTTGAATCTGAAGCACTGATGCTGTACCACAGCTTGAGGCAGGCAGGAGAAGTTCGAAGCTGGTTTCTCAATACCTCTAGGAGTTGTCGACTTACTGGCTGTCCAGTTTAGCCTATGCAGCCAAAACTTTGTTGAAAATGTAACTGAAAAACTGGAATTTTCAACAATTTGTGTTATGGCCAGTGCTCAATGTGGAATTTCATTGAGCAGAGAAAAAGTAGGTTTTTCCCACTTCTCTGCAGCATTACTTCAAGGTGTTACACCTCAGAAAAATCACTGAACATTTATAATGGAAAGTGATTAATTGGTCTTAATGTATCATGGTCATTAGCCCCCTTTATATATGAAGAAGAAAAATTGACCCTGTTATTGTTTTGAAGCCTATGCGTGAGTTGGTTGATTTGTGGGTCTGTGAAATGGAAAAGGCAATGTTAAATTGGCCAGTCATGAATTTCCTGACTTTTCTTTATTTGTGATTATAACCGTAGTGGTTGAGGTTGCAGAAAGCATTGCAGTGCTGGATGCTGCAGCGAGGAACGGTTGTATGTTGCAGACCAGATGGCTCATTAGAGCAACAAGAGCAGAGGAAATTGGAGACACACAAGAGTTTTCCTTTGCCCTGTGACAAGCAGCAGCCCTGGGGCTCTGCTTTTTGCGTGCCATGCCGTGCCATGCCACCGTCCTCACCGGATGAAGTCCTTTAGCTTTGCAAAACCACGCTTTTATATTCTTGAGTCTGGAGTTCCTCAGTCGGATCCCTGTACCGGAGGTGTAGACCTGAAGCAAAGCTGTGCCTTTCAGCTCAGTCCAGCTCAATCACCCTATTTCTTCAAATAAACTGTGAATTACTGTGTCAGCGCGAGGGAGGAGGGCTCTGCAGGTCTGCAACTGGTGTTGTCTATGTCACCTTGCAAACCAAAGGCAGAGAAAAGCTGTGCAAAAAGAGAGAGGAGGAACAACCTGAGGATGGAGACCGGAGAAGTGAGCTTTGCAAGCCAGATTAGTAACTGAAATTTCCCGTGCATTATGTATGTTATTCATCCAAGAAGGCATATTGATGAAACACCTCATACATAATGGGAGCAGAGAGTCTTCAAAGAAACTGGTAGTACCTCCATTCTCCCTTCAAGATGACTTTGCTCCGTACCCAGGCCTGTAATCAATAATTACCCTGTGATTTCCTGGGAGCCTTCTCGTTCAGAAACTCAAACCAAAGCAGTGTAGGCTAGTGAACCTGGCATAGTCCCCGCCAAAGGATGGCAAAGCACACTGTAAAATACCAGTTACAGGCTGAAGAAACTATTCACTTTCTCGCATCACCTCTGTGGAGTCAGACTCATCCTTCGTTCCCGTGCTGCACACTCGCCCGTCCTTCTTGGGGTCTGCAGGTGGTGTTGAATCTCTCCCTCTAGAAAGCACCTACAGAGAAAATCCTTCCATTAATTGCATCTTGATTACTCTTTCACCTTCCTGCCAGTGGCACGCAGTAGCACCTCTTTGTTTTACTGATTTTGCACATTCTAAACTATTTAAAAAAAAAATCTGCAGCAAATTAAGAAAGAAAAGTAGATTTTAGGCATTCTGGCTGTAACTCAGCACTAAGGCCAAAGTATTTTTTTTCCTTTTTGTGGTTGGAATGCTCAAATCACAAATTTCCTGAAGCTTGTGGGGCTGTAATTTACTTACTTCTGAGACGGCAAATTCAACATCCCGTGAATGCTTACATTTAAAAGAAGTGTTTTTAATGACTGAGCTGCTTACCCTAATTACAGTGTGCAGTATATCCTAAGAGTAAATTTTTCTCACATACAATTTAGCCAAAGACTTTTTCAATATATAAAGATTATTTAAATAAGAAAAGCATTTACAGTATTAAGATGAATACAGATCTATTTTCCCTTGCTTTAAATTACAGATTTAAAAAAAAAAAAATCATAAAAATCATTGACTTTGTTGAGATACTGCCTAGTAAAGCTAGAAAGCTTGAAGCTTCAGGTGCCAGTTTATGGATAATAGGATAGCAACTCTGTACTCACATTCAGTGGGAAAGAAGTGGCTGCTAAAAATGTCATTCTTCAAAACTACTTTAAAACTACTTTTCAGGATCCACAGAAGCAGAGGGAGAAGGTCTGAGGCTCAAAGTGGAGAAGGTGTGAAAAAACGTGATTAAAAAAGTCAGAATAGCTGGCTGACTCAGGGATGTCAGATGTCCTGGTCCTGGTCGGTCCTGAGGTCACTGCACGGCTTCTTTTTATATAATGAAAAAATATGCACCGTTATGTTTGGGTGATTTGCAGCTTTGAGAACAGGAGAAAATGGGAGTTAAGGGTGAGAGCAGATGAGAAAGGGAAAGGATTAATTTGACCTATGAATTATTTCATTGAGCTGTAGGTAACTTAGGACATTAGTAGAAAAAGTAACCATAAGCATTTTAAGTACGTCTTAAATGTAAGGGTTTTCTGCTCACTCCAAGAAAGATGTTTGCATGGTGTTAGCAAGACAGTAAATACAAGAGTGAATGAAATCTTGACAATTTTACTATCTTTATTAACTTGTAATTCTTAAAGTGATGGTGGATGATAGGCAGCCTAATAGGGTTCTGAAGCAAGACAAGTGGTTTTGGGTTTGTCTGGAACTTCTTTAAGTACATATTTTCATGGTGCAGGTACATACATGTACAGGGGCAACATATTTACTTAGTTCCATGGTGATCTTTTTTTCTTAAATGTTGTAAAGTTGAGACTATAAACATCAGATGTTACATCAAGGACCAGTTCCTGTGATTTTCTTCCTTTGTTTTAGATATGTGTGTATATGTACATATACGTATATATATAAAAAAAATAAATTGGTTTTGAGTGGCAGGTATGGTGCAACTGACAGCCCTACGTCTCACCAGTGCAGTGAGAATGATGCAGTGACCAAGCCCCAGGTCAGGCGATGCCTCTTCATCAATTGCCATATTCAAAGCATAATCATTCTCGATAGGAAAAGCAGCAAACTCAGCCTACAGAAAGACCTCCAGGAGCCAACCTGTCCCAGTATCATCTCTCCATGTTTACCTTACTTCCAGTAAAAATGGAAAATTCATTAAAGTTCAACTGGAAAATTGGTACCAGCATTACCAGGTTATATCTATATTTTGCAGAACTGAATTGTGCTGTTGGGTAACGTGTTGAGGAGGAGGCGAGGCTTGCCCTTTCCTGAACAAATGCAAAATGTCATTCTTGCCATTTATTTATGCAGCAATTTGTGAAATTCTCTTAGTTTTGTAGTAGAGATTCAATTCACTAAAGAAAAAAAGTTGAGAAATGTTTCTGACTTCCCCTTTTTCATTCCTGCAGCTTCATCAGACATGCAAACACATTTCTATTTAGGCTTTTAGAAAATGTTATTTTAAAATAATATTAAATAATCTGCTCGAAAACGTTAGTACTTCACATATCTGGACATGGCAGATTCAAGTGCAAAGAGATGACAAGCTTTCATATTTCTGTCTGCCAACACAAAATTCAAATTCCACAGACTGACACCTTCTTTTATTACCGTTTCATGTGAGAATAGTTTTGATAAGCAGAAAGTCACTGTTTTGCTAGACATTTAATGGATTTTTACAATCCAATACTTTCCTACAATTTTATTCAAACAGAAATCAATCCTCTCCAACCTCCAAAAATGAAAATAACAAAATCCAAAACTAGCCCAGTCTCAAATTCTTTTTGCAGCCCAGTTGGCCCATTGCTTTGTATCAACTATTTGTATTTAAAAACAAAACTAAACAAAAAAAATCAGTACAAATGTATTCTGGACAAAAGTATTTACAAAATTCCTGACCCAGTTCCTATTGAATTCAGAGCAAAATTCCCATCATTTTCAGTGGAAGCTTGTGTGGTTTTAAGTGTATGTTAAGAGGTACTCCTAATTTGAGTTCACAGTTCATAGGATAAATTGTCTGCCAAATATAAGCCATTTCTGACAATTCAGGCCCTATTAGGTGCAAATGTCCTTTTTGCCACTGTCCCTGGCACGCTGTTGGGATTCAGGCAAAGCAATTTGGATGCACTGATTCCAGGGACAGCAGAGGAAACGTAACTTCTGGTGGTTCATGGGGGTTTTAGTGGAGCCTTGCAGAGTAACCATGGCCTGAGGTGTGACCTTTGAAAGAGTCTAAGCGTGGGGAGAGCGGTGTGTCTGTCCTATCATGGGGAAGATAGTGAAAGGGTCAGTTGGTTAAAAAAAAAAAAAAAAAGCATTGTATTTTCAGTAGGATAATCCTTTCTTGTCAATATTCTTGACATTAATTACAGGTAGGCCACAGTCAGAATAAAGTAGCATTATCTAAATAGGGTTTTTTTAGGTAAGAGTGGATTGAAGATCCACAGCCAATGGTCACCTGTACAATGTCACTGTATGAGGCAAAATTATTACTTGCTCTCAGAGAATTTGGGAATACTGGAGCAAGTCTTGATGACTCCGAAATAGCTGCAGAGATGCGTGGATATTGAAATTATTCCAAAACCAGGCTTCTTTTTCGAAAGGAAGGGTTTGTGTTTGGTGTCTCACGCTATTTGGTATGAATTCACTGACCCTGAGTTCAGGATGGCTGTGGTGGGGTGGAAGAAGTGGGTGGGTGGAAGTGCAGTATCTGCTCTCCCTTTGCTGCTCAACTTATTTGTTTTGAGCAAGGCAATGCAGTCCTGCCTGCTGGTGGACGGTCCACTCCTTTCGTCGAGAAGTTTCCAGGACTTCATGCAGCAGAAAGCTCTGACGGTGTTAGGAGTTCACATATACATCTTTGCATATAACTGCAGTTGGAAAAAGGTCAGGACAGTTTCACTGTAATCTGCAGCTGTGAAAGCCATGTGCATGGGATGCTTCTTTATAAAGTCAGTATGTTCAAAGTCAGATCCTTTCTCCCTCCGTGAAATAAAAGGAATAAGTTGACCCCGATATAAGACATATTTTCACCAACCTGGTAACTTTTGACATTGCTGCTTGTATGAGAGATTTAGATAAAAAGGTAAGAATTGAAGGTGGAGAAAAACAAATACCAATGTGGGAAAAAGATTTCTTGTATGTGGAGTCATGTGGCCATCATCTTCACCCGAAGCCCCAGACCTTAGCAACCTGCTCGCATTGCAGATCTGTGAGGAATAAGTTTAATTTAATTCATTTTTCCTTTGATTTGTTTGCTTGCTTGCCACACGTGCAGCCCCATGTAACCTTTACAACCCTACTTAATAAAAACCTATATAATCAAGATAAAAGGAAAGGATTTTATAAATATAGCCCCCCACACCTATTTTATTAATGAACTTTCAGCCAAGTGTACTTAATTCCCCTTATCGATGGGAAATATTGTCAATACTCACATACATTTAACCTGTTCGGTATTTCAAAGGTAACGTGTTTAATGTGATTGTTACTATGGCAAGCACCTTGTTTCTAAATACCATTGTTAATTTTTTTCAGAAAATGAAACGACAGCCTATATGTTAGGGGCACATAGATAAATTCATCTGAGGGGAAGCCATTTTCTAATATAGATACTTTGCTGGTGCTTGACCTAAGGACGCCCCTTTCTGACCTATTTCCAAGATGTTTTGCCATATCTCCTTTTGGAGTTTGTGAACGTGAGAGCTGACCAGTATATTCTGGGAAAAACAAGGACTTGCTTAACTGCAAAAACATACTTTTCACTAGAAATTTGCATCCCACGCTCTTCTCAGAATAAAATATGCAAGAACCAACATAAATGGCATACTCTTTTCTTTCTTTCTTTCTTTTTTTCCTCATGAATTGGGCCTTTGATGTTCAGGAGGAGCCAGTATTAAAGGACATCCCTAGAAGGCTGTAGAAATTGTTCCTATTTATGACAAATGTAAAATAGTACAAATCTAGCTGAATGAGATGGTGTCATTAGTTTGTGAATCGCATCCTTGAAAATAACTGTGGAGGAGCCAAATCAGTTTAAAAGAAGATAACAAAATGGTTTAAGCTACTTAGGTTGAATGCCAATTATATTTTAATATTCAACTGAGCATATTTTACTAAGAAAAAAGGCAGCGTCGACGCATGCATAACTCATTGGCAGCGTCGACCAGCTGTGCCACTCTTCTCTTCGAATCACTTTGTGCATTTTAGTAGCATGGTAATTTAGTAGAGAACTACCTGAGTGATGGCATTTTCAATGAGCAGGTAATCTACAGAGAATTTTTATATGGTTATGAGTTCTGTGCTTCAGCCTGGCAACACAAAAATACATCAAGACCAATTACGGTATCAACTTTCAGCGTGATACCCTTGCCACGCAAGTGCATGTATTTCTGCCCCAGGCATTTCAAATTGCATCTAATTTGAAATCTTTGGGGTTTTAATTAAATTTCAGAATATATGGAATTCTTCATTAGTACCTGCTCTGAATAGCAGATTATACTTCTCTCAGTCTCTCGTTAAAGAAGTAGGCTGTGGTAAATAGCATGTTCAAGAACTGATCATTTGTGGTGCCTGGATATTGGGAACAGAAATAGTGAAATGCAAAATAATATCAAAAAGATTATTAGTCCAGTGAGGGACTCTTGATTTGTATTTTAATGGAATTTTACATTTCTCTTAATGATTTGCAAATTGTCCTCTGATTATAAGATGCATTAAGCTTTTCATTTTAATGGAGAGACACAGCCATTAGCAGAAATTTTTTTCTGTCTTCTTTTTAGAGTGCTTCCCTGCAGCAGATAAATATTGAAACCATTAACACCTTTTGATGTACTTTATAGTGCTGCAGCTTGGACCAATACATGAATGAACGTGGCCTTTTATATTTTAGCACTTTGCTTGAAGTTCGTGGTTGTCGTTACATGGGTGAACAATGACTGAAGCTATATGTTTTGAGGCAAGCAATAAAATTATGTGTATTTCCTTATAATTAATGTTCCAAATGTTTCAGTGAACATCATTCATATTTAATGCAAAAAGAAAAAGTAAAGCCAACAAAAGTCAAGATCTGAAATTCGGATTGAGGGTGCTCTGACCTTAACTCTGACCATCCTTTAAAGGAGAAGGATTGTGGTGTCTCTTCAAGCAGGGGTTGTTAAGGATTCACACAAAACTTCTCGGTGGGGAAGTACACAAACGTATTCTTTGTTGCAGACACAAGAATGTATGTATGCTCTTCATTTGTCAATCTGAAAGTCAAATTTCCTCCTTGCTTTCAGCTTAGTGTGAACCCTTAATGTTGTATAAACACATTTGTGTCTGTGCAGATTTCACTGGCTTTGGCAGAAGGGCACGGGATGAGGGAACAGCCTCTTTTTTGTGGCAGGTTGTGAAGCATAAGTAGTATTTTCCTGATACTGCAGATTTATGTAAAATAATAGGGCTATTAGATCAGGTAAATGTGTATTTATTTACCTTACTAACTTACTAAAATCCCTGTAATACTCTTTAGGTGCTTTGGAAAAGTGAATCATTCTTTAAGAGGTGCAGGACAGGGGTGTGTTTAAGCAGCTGGGCTCATTTCCCCAACCCCACCTGCTTCTCGCACCCCAAATAACCCGGAATTTCTGTCTCTGCTTTTGTAGACTTTCCTCTCCTGGCAGGTGACCACTTTCTGGAAGAACCTCCTCCAAACAAGGTGGTTACTTTAGAGCTGCCTATTAATTTAGCAAACTCTAGTCTCTGAAAAACCGTCGGGGGTCACTGATAGGACTTCTCCTCTGTTTGCTTCCAGGATGTCTGTTTAAATACTTTGAATCTCGGGAATTCAAATTGCAGTTCATTTAGCCGCACGCTGTGTATGATAGCACCGTTATCAGTCAAGAGGCTAAGTGACTTCATGAAATCACACTTTATGTCTTCACAGTTGTTTTGCTGACTGCTTAAATGTGTGCTCCTTAAAAAAAGAAAGAAAAAGAAAAAAACCACTCTAACTTTCAGGTTGAAGCCAGAAGATTGTAGGAATTAATTGCTGCTGCTTTCATATGTGCCTTGAAAAGATATTGCATCATTTGTGAATTAGTGTTTGTAAAGTGCTATGTAAGTGTTTAGCTTCATACATTAGATATTTATAATTCAATAATAAATTAATACAAACTAAAAAGAAAATCGGTACTTTGATACTGACTTAATTTGTATGCAGTAAGCAAATAGTTACATTTTATTACAGTTAAGCAATTTAATGAATATTATTTTTAACTTGCACATTTACAAAGAAACTTACAGAAATCTAAAGAAATTGCTATTCATATTTTAGACAAGTGAAGAACTTATACTTTGTTCACATAGTGGAGCACATTTGCATTGCATGTTTCATATATTAATTTTCTAGGGCAGGTTATCTTTGGTAACACAATCTTCACAAAGCAAGTGAGGGTGCAGATTTCTTGATCCAGAGTCATTTGGGAGTAGATATTTGGGGCCACGTTGAAAAATGAAACTGTAAAAGCACCTCATCGATGTAATTCTAAGTGGAATTATAGAGGAAAACCAATTATGCGTGAAGCAGCGAAAACTACAGGAGAGATGATGGTGCATCCCAGCCTCCCTCCCCCTGTCACGCCCAGGTCCTCTGCCATCAGCCTGCCCGGAGGAGAACAACCAGAATACCTGTGCTGACGTAATCCAGTGATTAACCATCCCTGTGAAAGTATTGTTGGTTGACAGTTTTGAAGAGAGATAATGATTACTTTCTCCAGAATAACCTGGCTCGGTGTTGCCCTACTTCATGGGTTGATACAGAATTGGTTTGTGCGTATACTTCCTGGGGCACGCTAGTGAGTCCTCCTGGACTGTGTTGCAGTATGTGGTGTAGTAGCCTAATAGGGGAAATGTGTCTGTACTTGTAAGATGATATAACAAATTCCAGTTTGTAGAATCAGTTTTACACAAGGTGGTATCAAAATTCATGAATTTATTCCCATTTGCATCATGGGAGCATGTTGGAGCCCTGAGATGATACAAAAAAATCTTGCAGGACATATGCATGAAGTTCAGAGCCCACAGTTTCACACTTACTTCATGGTGGTTCTAGGCTATGTGTGTGTGAACGGAGGGCTGGGGGGATTTGAGCTCCTTGTTTGGGTTTGTCACTTTATTTCTCCAAAGCTGCCCAATTTGTAGGTCATCGGCACTCCCAGGTTTAGTTTTAAACCTGATGATCCTGAGCCAAGACCTCGAACCAAAGATCATGATGATTTTGAGATTCTGATGTTAGTAAATCTAATTTATAGGTATAAATTTGAAATCGTGCTTTATCAACATGTGTGAGTGGTTGAATCCTTTTTCTTCACCTTGTATTTTGAGTTCATTAATACCGGAATGACACTTCCAGCATATCCATAAATCTTCAGAAGTTTTCTGCAGCACCTCCCTGCCCGCTCAAGTCTAACTGTAACCAGATGGTCCTGCCTACCCTTCCGAAATCCCAGTGTAATTAGGAAACTACATCTTCTCTGATTTATTTAGGAACTGTGGGCAGGTTTGTACGTCTCATTAACAGGACGAGGCAGGGGAAGAACTGGATCGTAGCAGCACCTTGGAGGCTGCATTTTTGTTGAGTTCCAACAATGCAGATTGAGGTAAATTGAATTTAATTTCTGTTTTTTCTACCGAGAAGGAGAGGAGCAACTTTCACAGGCCTGGTATGAGCCATGGTGCTTTCAACAGGCAATAATGAGAACTCCAAGAAATGGGAAAAAAGAGGATTGAGGTGGGACCAGAAGTTCCACTTCAGTGTGTGCCTGCAGTAATTTCTCAATTTTAAGTCAGATGATGGCCAGTTGTGGTCTCTTGTCACACATGGCTCTTCAGTAGGGATTGTTATTGCCGTGTGAGAGCAGAGTTCAGTTCCCAAGCTCAGTCTGCAAATTGCAGCTGATGAGGAGAATTTAGAAGACACCCAGGTAAAGTTCTTGGTGAGTACCAGCTCTCTGACAAAGTGACATAGAGACAATTCCCTCATTTATTTCTATCTTGAATGGAGAAATACAAATTTAATTTTCTGGCCCAGTCACTTAGAAATTGCAGCAGAGCTGGTGCGTGGTATCTCTGGAAGGACTATTCTGTGTCCTTTGCAGAACAGGTATAGCATTAAATACTGATAACATATGAAAAGATAACCCAAGTTTGAAGTGAATGATATAGTGGTTGATGTTTCTTAATTGCTCTGATCTGCAGGTCTCTTGTATATATGTTTATAGTAGTTCTTTTGTGTATTAAAAATATTCATGAAGTCATCAAAAAGTTATTTTTACATACTTTGCACAGTTATTCCCTGCTCCCAAAATTGACGTATTTGAAACAAAACAAAAATATTTGCTCCTAGAATGAGATTTTGAATGGCAAGTGTAAGCTTGGAGAAGATTGCTCTACCTGATCATTAAACCTGTAGGTACAGCATTGTAGAAATACCAACAGATCTTTGTTGGTGCCTCAGCAGCAGAGGCAACTGCAGACTTGGGACACTTGTCTTGGTCTCTGGCTGCTTGCCTTAAATCTCTGCTCTGCTCCCGTGCAGTGCCCACAGCATTATAAAAATGCAAAGGTATGTTAGACATCTCCAAACCAAAACGTTGAATGTTTTGCTAATTTTAAGCCACTTGCATTCATATGCACAATGATTCATTGAAAA
>NC_134953.1:31812500-31872500 GCF_965638725.1 Aptenodytes patagonicus
GAGTGGCAGGGGTGAGCGCTGGGCTCCAGCACACCAAGACGCTGTGATTAGGAGGCCGTGCATCATTTACACGTGCAGTGAGGGGTTTGTTCCTCTGAACTTCCTAATTCAATAATTCACAGTGACACAACTTGGTTGATCAAAACAGGAGAGTAAAGTTCAAGAGGGAGCTTGGGATTTTCCACCCATGGGGACTTACAAGAGGCTAAGACGTGCAGAGATACCTGCTGTGTCACAGGAGGGGGATGGACCCCGCCCTTCCCCTCCACTGCCCGTCGAGCAGATCATTACAGGTTGGAAACAGTAGTTAAATAAAGACACTTCTGTTTATACTCTGATTTAGCATTGTTGGGCCCAGCTGCAACTGGGGTAGTGGTAGGGAAAAAAGGAAACACAAGGAGGTAATACTGAGGAGGAGGAGGAGGAGGCTCTCCAGCTCACCGAGTACAGGTGTGGTAGGGAAATCTTAATGCAGGAAAATGGGATGGATTCTCAGGAATCGGCATAGAACTGGTGTCAGAGAAAAATAAATTGTTTTTATGCTTACCTCCATCCCCTCTGCAATGTAAGACTTGCCTGCCATGTTTTGTTGGCTAGGAAGAGACTGATATTTTCTCTGTCTCTTCATCCAAAGCATTTGTTCTCCTCTCCTGTAGCAATTGCAGCTTGGTGTATTACCTACAGCTCAGAGGATAATCAGGTGGCTTCTTCATTTAACTGTACTGCTGCTGCAAACAGCTGCACAAATCACCTGGCAGGGGATGCTGTGCAATGACATGGTCTGTGCTGTAGCCCAAGAGGGAGTTGTCAAGTGCTTTGCAATTTCCTCCATCTTACTGGTCCATGGACTCCAAAACCCAGCCCCAGCCTGTTCAGGGATGTCGTGGCATTCAAAGTCCGGTATGAATATTTAACTTAGATGAAGTTGCTAATGTTTAAGGAGTCGTTAGTTTGCATAAAACCTTGCTTGGGTTTGAATTTGGAAGTGGGAATCCGGGGAAGTTTGCAACATGCCACAGACGGGATGTAAAGGGCTGGTGCTGAGCATCGGACTCATCTCCTCATTTCCATCAGCTCTAAAATTATAGTCTGCTCTTGCAAGTGCATAGCAAACTGCTATTAAGGCTACTGCACAAAAAATGGGTCAGAATATCAGTTACCGCTCGAGTAAAACACCCACTGACTTCCAGGGAGTTTAACCTGCAGAAATACTGCTGGATGAGGTCCAGGGAGAGTTACTTGCTTCTAAGGATAGAATTTGGCCCCACAACCCCTTCAGCAGTCTGAAGGGAACTGCATTTAAAACTGTGTTAAACTACAGATCAGAAACAGCTCCCATTAATTGGGTTTTAACATAGCTCGGCCACTTAATGCGAGCCACCCTGAACATTCTCTATATTAAAAGAAAGCATATTGGTACATTTTTCACTTAAGTGATACAGATACATAGTATGTTTATAAATTATAGTTGTGTTTATATTTTATTATATTACATACTGCAAACACATACATGCATAGGCAATACATAAAAGCGTTATAAAAGCATTCCCCTAGCCCACATTTCTGTACTGCTCAGAAAGGGGAACATCGTGACCTGTGGGAGAGCACAAGATAACACCTGAGCCACATTATCAAATGCTCTAGTGTACTCTAATGGTTTTAATATGGACTGCCTAATATTTATGAACTGATGTTTTGAATTTCATTAAGTATTTACTCATGCAACTGTATCTGCAGAGCAGTATTCAGAAATGAGTAGAAGAGAAGGTGCAGGGCTTGCGCTGGGTCAGAAATGGGCACAGCAGGGTCTGCTGCAAGAAGTTATGTTCACCAAAGATGCTACAATGGAGGGGGCAGTTAACTTCAACTGTTGTCAGTGCTACATTCTGGGTTGTTTTGGGTTTTTGAATTTTTGAACGCTTAATGACATCTGCTTGAATGGTTGCTAGTTCTGTAGTCAAAATGCACTGCAGTTGACCTTAATTTATCTACAGATAAATGTAGAATGAATGTAGAATGTTTTCTCTACTGGGAAAAAATGCAGTGTTTTGAAGAATTACCACTCCTTTAGTTGTGCCACTGCAATATGCACTAGAAACACAACTTCATTGTTATGATCCATGGTATAGGGGCACGCTGGTGAGAAATAATAAAGTAAATAAATAAAAACATTTAAAAGTGTGATAGGTCTACAGTCGAGGTGTGCTGTCCGTGACAGTCCGGTGGCTCTGCCCTGCAGAGGGTGGCACTGAGCACCCACCTCTTACGAGGTGGGGAATCAACTGAGGTCCAACTCGGCTGGCAGTACCATGGGGTCAGATCTGGATGATATGAAAGTGATATGTTTCAGGCATAAACATTAATTTAGCTAATTAAATGCAATCATAAATAGGACAGAGCATGGGAAACTGTTGCATGAGTCGTCTGAACCATGCAGTTGTAGAGTGATGGTGAGAAAGGAACAATGTGGTAGTTATCACATACAAACGCTTGTTTGTTTTGGAGTGGTGGGAAGAGACCTCAGCTGGAGCCAAGGCTGGGCAAAGGTATAGTAGGAACCTTGAGCGAACTACTAGTACAAGCTCAGAAGATGAACATTAGGAGGAGAAGTAAATGCACAGGGTGCTGTATGTCTGTGCTTAATAGCAGACCTGATGAGCGTGTGAATTTTATTCTGCAAGGAAGTTTTTGACAAAAATGTTAAAAAAAACATTTTTAGACTGATGCTTTTGAGGCAGGGGATTTCCTTTAGATCTGTGTCTTGTAAATGGAATTACTATGTTTTTAGCTGAGGAATTTTTGTCTAACTCTATATCCAAAATAACAGGCACAGAGGTGCTCTCGCAGATCTTGGACTAGCTAGAGGTGGAATTCAGGTAAATACTTGTCTAATCCCTCCATTATTTACCTGTTAATATGAAATATGATTTTGTTGGAACTTTTGCCACTTTCATTTTTATAAATACATTTTTTTACTATAAAGTTGATGATGGTTTATATAAAGTCAGTAACATACTCTAAAATAATTAGATTATTTTTGCATCTTCATTCATAAAACTTCGTCATTCAAAATGGCCAAGATCTTTGCTTTGGTTCAACTATTTAAGCAATCATAAAGGTAAAGTTTAACTTCATTATTTTCAGTTAGGCACATTCTGTCTCTATAATATACCAATATCACGCATGCAGACAGCAACAATAAAAGTTCATAGACTTTTCTGAATGATTTTTGCCAGATGGTTGCAGCACCCCTGATTTTAAGCAATCCTTTGTCTCTGTTGCAGTGAGATGTTTGGACTCTTTTATGGGATATGGTATCACCATACTGTCTAATCTATATTCCCAGTAATCCTTTAATAGCAACTAATAATTGCATTTTTTACCATAGAGTACCAATGGTCAGGGACTTGCAGCTATTGTAAAGGGAAGAAAAGCATTTCTTGATCTCCCTCATAACAAGAGCAAAATATAATTAAACAGTTAAGAGACTTAGACAAGCATTTATCTCTTTCACATACCGCTTGCTATTTCAGTCTAGGGTAGGGTAGCAGTGATTGTCAGTATTCAGATTGCTGCTTAGGTGACATGCTTAATATGGCTTAAACTGCCTATTTAATAGTGAAGGAGGTTCAAAATTGCTAAAAATTAGCACTCTTGCTTGCATTAACTGTTTATGTAGTTGCCTGTTGTCAGTAAAAGTTCTTCAGTTTATTCTTCAGTTCTTCGGAATATGAGTCTGTTCTTCCAAGGTCCAAGAGTCAAGTTAGTTTTTCTGGATTAGGTGGAAGCTCATGCTGCTGTTTTGTGGACAAATTGGAGTATTTTTGAAGTATTGTGCTTGATATTTTGCCAATAGTAATAACGGTGAAAACTGATAAGCGTAAAAACAAACAAAAAAGTTGCCTATGTAGTACCCCAGACAGGCTGCGAAAAAGATGGTGAGAAGGGGTGAGTATTTATAACTGTTTCTTTGCATTTGCAAAAACCCTTGGGGGAAAAAAAAACCCCACAACCAAACAACAGAAAAACTAACATTCCCAGCAATCAGTGTTGAGGAGAAGGAAAAAAATGGTCTGTCTTTAATCCCTCTTAATCAAAGGGATTAAAAAGGATGTAAAATCAGACTGTGTATCTTATGAACCTCTCTTGCACCAAGAACTATGCAAGGAGGTGCAGAGGGGGCAGGAAGGGACTGACACTGGTAACTCTGCTTTTTCCCCCCTGTGCTGCTGGTAGCATCCATCCTGCCTGCCCTGGGGGCTGAGCCCCTTACTAACACGATAAATGCTGTGGCAGCACTTTGTTAGATAGTAGCATATGACTTCACTTCTTTGTACTAATTGCCACCTTCAATTACACTGTTAAAAGTTATGATACGGCTGGTGTTAAAGTAAACTTGATTTTCACTCTGTTATCCCCATGGACGTAATGTGTTTATATGGAGAATTAAAGTCTAGCGGGCTGTCACGAGTGACCTCTGAAGCATTTAGGCATCAACAGCAAGTTCAGGCTAAGTCCCCCTTTTTAGGGGCATGTAACTTATCTGTAAATACTAATTTCAGATCAGTCCCGGCACATCCACTCGTGGTGGAATGGTGCATTGCTTTGCCAATTTACCACACAATTAGCAGGGCTGATAGTAAGGTGCAATTACGATGTTTTTGACCAGTGAGTAGTGCAACAGTGATGTCTGTAGGAGGAAAACATCCAAGAAGTCATTCTCCCATCGCCTGTCATTAAACAGGGGTTGTTCAGCCTGGAGAAGAGAAGGCTCCGGGGAGACCTTATTGCAGCCTTTCAGTACTTAAAGGGGGCTTATAAAGAAAGATGGGGACAGACTTTTTAGTAGGGCCTGTTGCGACAGGACAAGGGGGAATGGTTTTAAACTAAAAGCAGGTAGATTCAGGCTAGATATAAGGAAGAAATTTTTTACGCTGAGGGTGGTGAAACACTGGCACAGGTTGCCCAGAGAGGTGGTGGATGCCCCATCCCTGGAAACATTCCAGGTCAGGTTGGATGGGGCTCTGAGCAACCTGATCTAGTTGAAGATGTCCCTGCCCAGGGCAGGGGGGTTGGACTAGACGACCTTCAGAGGTCCCTTCTGACCCAAACTATTCTATGATTGTATGAAACCTTCCCAACTACCTTTGTGGTCCCTGGGTGCCATGGACACAGCAGCTGGAGGTGGGAACAGGTCCTTAGGGCTGTGGAGACTTGGAAACCCAATTCAGTCACAGGTCTCTCCCTTCCTTATCCTTCAGTTCACCTTCACCCCCACCTTCCTGGTGCAGCTCCAGCTCCCAGTGGGAACTGGTGAAGTGTGCATTTTCATGTAAAATCTGACAAATTATTGATCACTTAAATTAGAAATAGCATCTAGCAACACTAGTTGCTCTGTGTTGGCCATAACACGTGTTCCTTGGCAAGAGGGCAGTCCAGAGCCTGGCACCTGGAGGGCGTATTTTTGCTGACAGCAGTGCAGTGCACGCTGTAGGTGGGTGCAGAGGAAGGAGAAAACCTCTGATATTCACATTCATATGATGTGGTTCAGTTCAGCCGTTGCTCTGCTGGCATCTGCCTTTCCAGGATGGCGCAGGCATCCTCAGCTCGCGGAGGTATGAAGTGTTTTCATGTAACGAGAGAATTTGTGTGTGTTAATTTTTATGTGCGTATTTTACAGCACTTTATAATGATATTTAACAGCATAAAATGTTGGCACACACTGAAAATTGGTGAAAGTTCAGCCATCTAATTTGGGCAGGTTATGCTTACAGGCACTCACACTTGCAGACAGTTTAATAACAGTATTTGGCACTGTCTCTTAGAGCTGCTTAAACTAATTAATGCATTTGCTCCCTACAGGATGAAATTGAGTTTTCAGATACATTTATAAAATGATGTGCATGATTGCTAAATATTTCATTCTTTTGAACTATAACTTCCAGTGTTTTATGTGGGTGCAGAAACAGTATATATTCTCCCATGAAAAATGTACAGTGGCTCTGGAAAGAGGATAATCTCTGCCCCTGCTTGGCAGAAGATGATAATCTCTGACCCTCTTTTAGCATGTTAAAAGGTACTCAATAATTTGGGCATCGCTTGGCACAGTGGTGCTATTGCTGTGGGGAGCTCTGGAGCTGCCCCATCCTCCCACGACCGCTCGGTGCTCCAGTGCAGGCTGCACCCACTTCTCCTCTTATTCCTAAAGGTTTCAGAAAGTTATGGGTCCATCACGTCCCAGCCCACCTCCTCCCCTGCCAAAACTGAGGGCAAAAAAGGGGATTTTTTGGACTCGGGCCCCAGCAACGTACAGTCACTGCGTTTCATTGATTTAAAAGATGACATCAGGCAATAATTCCCCGAGACCCCTGAGTAGGCAAGGTTAACACTAATCTTGCTGGCTTAAAAAAGAAAGTTAAAAAAGTAATAAGTAACAATTTGATTTGAAATAAACCTTTCTGAAGAAATCACAGTAAACAAAATCTGTTTGCCTAAGGAAACCCTCCTAGCAATCAGCTAGTAACACAACTGCTTGTGCTAATGAACCCAAAGCTGTTAATGTGGTTTCTTCAGTTAAATTGATTCATGAATTTTGAAGAGAACATTATCTAATGAATTTTCTTTGAATAGAAAGCAATTAAAAGGACAAATCAGTCTGATTAACCCCAAAGTCACCCTACTGCCACAAATGGTGTACAGTTTGAAATTATATCATAAAAACTAGAGCAGATTTGCTATCTCTTTGCCCTCTACTAATCCATGTAAATTAATGAACAACAAAGTTAATTTCTTTGATGACCCTTTTCTCGTATCACCTGGATTATGCTGATGTTTAATTTGCTTAATGTTATAATAAAGACTAAACAGATTTTTTCAATGAAGTGATTATCATTCCCTTCAGTTAAGAAGTGATTTTTATTATTTAACACACACATAATGGTGTATGGGTTTCCTTTAAGAACAAAATCACATTTCGCTATGTTCCTATGTAACATAATCAATGTCTTTTTTGACAACTAAAGAAAGAAAATGTTTTTAATCAGTTTGTTTCTTTGCCAAAGCAGGAGACCGAAGCTCTCAGCTGGGGGAAGGGGTCTCTTTTCCTTTTTTTTTTTCTTTTTTCTTTTTTTTTTATTCGCCAGCTCGCTCCTCTCAGTAAGTTATTCACTAGTTAGATCTTCAAAGCTTTTACAGGTGCCTTGGAAGAGCGATAGGTGTTCAACCCAACTAAAATCCAAACACGGCTATCAGTTTTCCTTTTGTAAAATAATCCTGGGTTGGGAAGGTAAAACCCTGAGATGCAGAAGAAAGCTGGTCCTAATGCATTTGCTTATTCATTATTTCAGCAATTGGAACACTTAGAAGCAATTTGCTGGTGAATTAAAATTAAAATAATGGAAGATATAGATACATTATTTTTTTTCAGAGCCCTGTATCATTAAGGATGTGCCGTACATTCAAGGTCACAGCTAGTCCTTACATTTTGTAATGTCTGCAATGCTGAGCAGTAGCTTGGGGGTCTCGACTATAAAATGCAGTCAGCCAGGATAATACCGAGTCCGCTGGCTCTAGGGCTTCTTCTGCCGCGTGTCCCAGCTGAAGTTGGAAATTAGCTGGAGATGCGAGGGCTTTGTAAAATAGGTAGAGCCGGTTATTTCTTCCCTTTTTAATTTGACTCTATGCTAATTTATACTCTGCCAATTTAATGGAAAAAACACATTGTATGAGTTAACAGGATAATTGTACTTGAAGCAAATTAAAAATATAGGAAAATCAAAGCCTTAAATCCTTTTTTATAGTGATCGGTTACTTGAAGTGCCCTTTCTAATAATCATGTATTTAAATGTAGTAATATAGGATACAATAACAGGACAGTGCATCGGGGCTGTTTAAATTTAAATTAGAAAGCTGCTATTGAGACTCTGCTTTGCATTGGGTTTTTTCAATATTTCATCTTGGTTTTTTCAGCCATGCATACGAACAGTTCTCGCTTCGTCTTCTTTGCAGATTCATTCACCAGACAAGTGTTGTGGACCCTGTTGAGAGACGTGAAGTTTGGAGAGGCCGTTTCCTACAAGCAATTAGCAGACCTTGCAGGCAACAGCAGAGCGGCGAGAGCAGTGGGAGGAGCGATGAGGAGCAATCCTGTAAGTTCACGTCAACTTTTAACTAAAGTTGATGGAAGATGGTGGATTTAGAGAGCTTTGCAGGCTAAATGTCATTAGATTAAATTTATCTGCTATGAAAACTGGTCTACCATGAGTAATAAGGTCAGTAAGTGTTCTTAATCAGCAATAATGCACATCCCAGTTTAATGTGATTTATTCCCTATCATTTATGGCGTTAGATTTGAAATAGAAACATTGCGCTTCTTTTCATTCATCAGCCTCTACACATTTTGTTGTTCTCAAACTTTCTTATATTTTCTTAGGTGAGGGAAGTCTTTTATCCCCTGACACGGACCTCATTTTGACAGGGTGTGAGTAGCTTTGGTTGTGTTAACAGCAGTCCATCCTCTCTGGCATGGATATGTTTCTGAAAATGTGGAAGAGGAGGGATTTTAAATCATGTAGGTACACGTTTGAATCAAATCCCTAATTGTCAGTATGTTTTTTTCCCCATGCACTCCAAACCAGCTGTGAATGGCATTTCTCCATTAGATATAGGTGAGTTGCCTGAATTTGAACCAACTGGAGGGAGTAGCGTTCTAGGTTAGTCCCGTGGATTTTGGAAAAACAGTATGTTGTACTTGGCCTCTTTGTCTGTCTTCCCGGTAATTATCTTTCCCTTTTAGTTGTCCAGGTTTAGATTTCCAGATATATTTATGCACCTGAATCACACTGATTGGCATGGGACTGGTGCTGCAGCCTGCAGCTGACGGGTTCCTGTGCAAAGGAAAGGAAAACCTGGTAAAGAGAACGCCACTATATCTGTCTTTACGCATTCATTCCCTTGCTACTTGCCTTTAAAAAAATAAAAAACTTTGATTTCTATTAATATCATTGCGGCCTTTTTGGCCATTCTTCAAGATATTTTCCCTCATTACCACTTGCCCTGAGCAACATGTCTTTCCATACCCGAATTCCTATCCTTTTCTCCAGCATTATACCTGCCATCATCTTTGACCTCCTGTGTTGTTTTTACATTCAGTCCTCAGTGTTTTCTTTAATAAGGTACGTACAAGACTGCAATGTGTAGTTGCAAAATGGGTTAGAAAATCTGTTTTCACAAGAGCTGGTGGCTTTACATATAGAAATAATAAAGGTGAGGGTTTTTTGCAGTGCCACATATTATCTTTATATTTCACCTCATTCATAAAATCAACCTGCATATTATGCATAGTCAACCTGCGTATTATGGCTCATAGGCCTGGAGGACCATGTAAAGATTTGTATGGGAAATACGAGAAACATAGTGAATAGGTGCTCCCATTAAAGTACAAAAGGACTATGTGTTTGCATGTGGAATATGCATGAAATTACAGACTAACTACAGGAGATGTGTAGTGATAAAAATGTGTTTTGGAATGGGCAGGGCTCTCATTACAGCACTGATTTTTTTTTTTATCATCAGCTTTCTATTATGAAATATTGGGGTGGTATTATATTAATATAACTTTTTCCCTAAAGCCATACATTATTTTCTATAATATACTTTAAAAATTTCTGCTGGGGACAGAAAACACTGCAGCTGTAGTATGGGATGGGAAATAACAATAATAAGATAGGACCCCATTTTAAAAAAATTGCAGTAGCTTTGCTGTATATTTTCAGAACTATTTTCATCCTTCCTCACAGGGGAAAAAGCAGGAATTTTCACACCACAACCTGCTGTTACCGCTACTTTGGATGCTGCTGCTCCACTGCAGCCTGAGGGCAAAGCTGGGTACATTTCTAGGCGATAGCAGTTACATATCCTTTTGCACAACACTATATTGTTATTCTTTGAGAACTGCTTCCTGTAGGTTTGCATTGTATTGCCTTATCTTAATGTACACCATATTATATTGGAAAGCACTCCATCATATTAAAATAGTTTGTATTGTCAAGTACAATACAGTGTATGGACGAAATGTAGCTTTATACTGCTTATATGAACGGTTTCCTAGGAAAATCTGATACACGCTTAAAATATCAGGGTGTACTTCTTTATTGAGCTTAGAAGCTTAAACCCATTAGACATTATGTGAGTTTCTATGGTAGTGTACTACTACCTGCACAGAATTGTAGGATACCCATGAACATTGTATGTGTATAAACACACTTGCAGTCTGTTTATCAGATGAGATATCGAGCTTTGAATCTGACTAAACAGTTCATTAAACTGAACACGTCATCTGAACTGCAGCATCATTAACATATCAGCGCAGAATGCAAAGAGCTGTGGTGTTAACAACTGCTACACCTGCAACCCGAGCTTTAGGATATAAGTACTGGTTTTGAGGAGCAATTGCTTTGAAATTGTTGCAGAAATGTGATGTTTTGTTAAGCAGCAGATTAGTGATTTTTGTTCACAGGAGAGAAGTTGAAACTAGTGAATGCTTTTATTGCGAATGTGAAATAAAAGTGAATGCTTCTATTAATGATTGCTGCAGAAGCTATGGAAAATAGCAAAATCATAATATGTTTGCACCTTCAGATGCTTCCTATGATTAAAGGACTAAATTACAGACACGATGACTCAATCATAAACATGATTTAATGAGGACAGTAATAACAGTAAAAATGAGCGTTTGAAATAAACCCGAGCCTGGCATTGCTTTGTTACTCAAATGTGTTCATAAAATTGCGTATCTCACCTTTTTCTACAAAATACCAGAACATTTTTCCCTTCTACAAATCAGGGGTTGGTCTTTAATTGTGGTAGTGTGCATTCCACAGGTTTCCCTTTGTAGTTGGGTTGCTTCACATAATTCATACGATGACCTTCAACTTTATGAGAAGGTGGAATAGGTGCCAGCAGCAGCTGAAAGATGCGACATCTTTGCCTCAGTTTATGCCAAGGACATGGTGGGAATGACTCACCTTTTGCCAGACAAACTTCAAATAGTTTACTGCGGTTCACATTGATTGCAAGGTCTGTGGTCCTCAAAGGGAACCCATAAAGTTCAATTAAAAATCTCATTAGACTAGCATAGGAGGATCAAAAAGAAATCACAGAGACTCATGGGAAATGGCGAATGTTGGGCTGATTAGTCCAAGGCCATCCTAAATGACTGTTCTGTGCCTTAAATAAGACGTCTTCAGCGGTCTGTTAACGGCAGTCATAGCTGCATACGTTGGCTTTTATATTCTCTCCGATTGTGTTATTGTTTAGGCTAAAGCCCAGCTAAGTGTACAACTTCATGCTAATATCGATCTATCCTAAGTCAAGGATGTTATTCAGCCAAAATGTTTTAAACATTGGAGATTGGAAGGAGTAATCGTGCATTTATGAGAAGATTGTGAAGTATGGATTTGAACGGACACATAAAACTACTTGTGCATTAATTCCTTCGGTGGCTGGCAATAACCCGGGACCCATGCTGGGTCACATTACGGTATTTGTTTCTGTTGGGGAAGAAGGGGAGAAAAAGCAATAGGACATGAGCAAACTGAAAGATTATTTTTTGCTGAGTGTGATTCTTGTTGTATGTTATAACTTGATATTTCAGCTGTTTCCATTACGGCCTGGCTGATCTGGTTTTGACAGTTTGGCAGTTTCTGGAGGTCTCCAGCCCATCAGCAGTATAATGGGACGGTCAGGTTTCCGTTGCCTCAAATTGAAAACTCTTAACGAGTGGAGCGCAGCGGCGGAGCACCGCTCGGCTCCATCCTCAGGCGGAATTTGCTAAATGCAATTCAAAGGCGATCGATACCTTGTGCAGGGAGTTTTTTTCCCCACCTTTTTTCTAAACAAACGCATTATTGAGGAGTTAGTTTATTCACAGATTGCCACGAGCGTTAATGACCGCCCAAGTCTTGTTCTGCCAGTCACCCAGATGGCTGTTGATAAAGATTTAGCATCATGTTCTGAGTGTCAGGGCTGTCAGTAGTGCTGAACCATTTGACCAGAAGAAAAAACGCACAGGGAGCTATTGATTACAGCTTCTCAGTGTCACTTGTTCACCAGGATTTAGGTATTGATGAGGCTGCGAGTGAAAACAAGCTCTTTCCCTTGTGGGCCTCTACCCAGAAGAACAAAAGCAAAGTTGGAGAAAATATTCAGCTGGTGCCCAAATCAGAGGGACTCCATTATTGATCCGAGGGCCCCTTCATGTTATTTTTGTTGGAGACAAATCTATGGGTTTGGAAGTTTTATAGCATTTGAGGTAGGGTCTGTGTAAGTGATGGATTCATGTATTAGATGAATTAGATTTCACAGCATGAAGATTTCAGCGGAGCTATAATATTATGAGCTGCTTGGTTATTGATAAAAATTACATTAAATGTAGCTGAGGCATTAAAGCTCCAGACTAGGGTAGTGCTCCCTCTAAAATGTCCTTAGGGCCCTAATAAATTTTAGCAGGTTTAATTATTTTAGTAGTCTGAAAGTTGTCACCACAATTAAGCCAAACTGAAGCAATATTCAATATTTTTAAATTACAGTGCTGATACAGCCTTTGTACCGCATTTTCTTTTACATCTGACACTATGGAGGGTGACGTACGGGCGCTTGCATGTGTTAGGATAAACTCAGTATGAAATTCTTTATTTCAGGCATGGAAAAAGCTACATTTATTTCATACCCTCTTCTTCTTGCTTGATGGTAAGAGGCTCAGCCGCGCATCCCTGTGTTTGTGAACTGGTCCTGCACTTACCCAGGGACATCCAAGACCCCGCACGGCGTGCCAGCTCACGCCGCCTGAAAATAAAGTCCTTTTTTTTACCCACTTGGGCACACCTTCCATCTTCTCGTACAACATAGCAGGAGGAGGTGTCGACTTACCTCCCTGACAAAATTCCCCAGTACATGAACCCCCCCGGTTCGAGTGTCTTTGCACTGTCTGAGTGGCAGCAAGGAACTGGCTCAGAAAGAGGTTTTGGCCCCTCTCCGTAGCAAGATTTATAGCCTTAGCTTCAAAATATGCTGATTTACTGTATATATTTTTGAAGAATTGCGAATTAACCTTGGAGATTTTTTAGTGTGTTTTATTACGGCTTGTTCTGGCTTTGTCACTCAAGAAAATCTGCCTGCAGTAACTTGTGCACGTGGATTGTAAAGACGGAGAAATCCCAAAACAGAAAAACACTTGCAAAAAACAACTTCTTTAAAGAAGTCATAAACCAAGCGCAGGATGGCATGGTATAGAGTAAAGATTTTATTGGTACTCACTGGAGTTGTCACGGATGCATAATTCACTTGTGGCATTGCCAACTCCAAATAAAACAGCTATTATAAGCATTTTTTATTAAACCTTGATTAACAATAAGAACCTATGTGTATTCCCATTTAATGTGATAGCCTGTGGGCTGAGATCGAGATTTTAAATTTCAACCATTGAAATTACCTAATAAAAACAAAAGAATCCCCCAAAAAACAATTTACAAAAGTCTGGCCGGCAACTGTCCAGCTACTTTGGGGCCAGTGTGTCCCAGACTCAAATATGAGCACAGCTTAAACTGTACTAAAATAACTATTAAATGGGATTAAAATAAGTCAGTGTAAAGTATGTAATTTGTCTGTGTGTCTATATATAAATAAATTATACTTTTTCACTTAAAATATCCAAATTTGTGAAAAGCGTACTATTTAGTAAGTTATTGTTTTCACAGCTATATCATTGCAATCGAATTAGTATGCAGTTACCAAAACACATATGGCGTGATTAGAGATGATGTATTGCATTTTTTATGGTGTGTACTTCAACTATGATAATCACCTGTAATAAAAAATAAAAAAAACGGCATTTATGTACTTCTCTACATTATCAGTCTATTATGTAACTTCTTGCATTGATTTTTCAGAATCCGTGACATTTGGCTATAAATGATACAAAGTAGAAGGCATGAGGAAAAAAGTTCTTAAATTGGTTAGGTGTGAATTAAATCTCTCCTGTTGTAGGTTTTAAAAATTCACAACCCATTTTGGATTGACTTGCTGTTAAATAATAAATAGCGCCTTGTTCTTATATAGAATTTTTCAGCAGTGCACGTAGAGGTGTTATAGCAAGAGGAGGAGATCTGCCGAGGGAGCTGGGGCTCGGGAAGCTCGCTCCTGGAAGTGCTCTTCTCAGTGGTCTGGTTTTTTTCCAGAAATACGGCCTCTTCTAATCCTGGGATGATGATTAATAGTCGTTCTGTACCTCCATGCTATCTTCATGTGCTTTTTGGGTCTGCGAGGCTTCGTCACCTACCCTGGGCACTGAGGTCTCGGCTGCTGGAGGGGACTGGCACGAGGCAGGAGAATCTGCTTCTTGCAGAGAACTTTCTATATGTGGAATTTTATATAAAGGTTTTACCCTTTTAAGACTTTACATCATTTTTATGTGTTAAACTTTCCCCCAACACTTATTTTTCCCTATGAATTGGTTGGTGTTCAGAGCCCATGGCCGTTGCAGAGCAGTCCGTGATCAGCGCCATTTCTGCATCGTAGCAGCTCAGCCAGGAACACGTCCTTGATGCTGCAGCTACCCTGTCCTTGGGCATGGCCGGGACTCTGCCGGGGTGGTCCTTAACGTGGATACTTCAATCTGTGTCCCTGCTAGTCTAGTGGCAGACGACTCCTGGTTTAGCGGTGGATTTATGGGCATCTTCCTCAGCCACCGCTCCCCTTTGCCTCACCCTTTGCTCCCTTCCTTATTTTTGTGCGTTTTGCAGATCCCGATTATAATACCGTGCCACAGGGTGATTTGCAGCAGCGGGCAGACCGGCAACTACGGAGGAGGAAACCTTATGAAAGAGTGGCTTTTGTCGCACGAGAAGCTCCAGAAAGAGAAGTTAGCATATTGATGCAGCTCAGCCACGGCTGCTAACCAGCCAAGACATACAACCGCGGATACTTGCCTTATAACAAGCTCTCAGAGCACCCAGCAGAATTCAGAAAAATGGTAAATATTTGAGTGACATATAAATATAATGCAACATCCGAAGTGAAATGTGTGGTGGCACCACTATATTAAAAAAGCGGGATGTGTCCTGAGGGATGCAGCTCGTCTGCCCTTTCTTGTTTTTACATTTTACAGCAGAATGAGTACAGCGGTCCAGGCCTGTTGTGCATGGATTTTGTTCCCATCTCCAGTCCTGTTTTGTTCTATTTTTAATGTCCATTAAAGCACAGATAAGGGAGTGGGAGGGACATGGCAAATGTGAGGTGCAAGCCTCCCCCTAAGGAAGCATCTGGCTCGCCGAGGGGGCAGCCAGCGAGCCCAAGCCTGCGCCTGTGCTCGCTCCTGCCCAGCCTGGCACGCTTGTCCCTGCCAGCCCCCTGCCGAGGACTCCCCTCGTCTCTTTGGTGCCTGAAATGGTGTTTTACATAAACAGAAGTTAACGGAGCACATTGAGATGCATTCAAAAGCAAGTGGCTATTGAATTGCTTGTTCCCGGCTTTTCTTTTTGGATTGTGAGAGATGGGAATAAAAATTTTTGCCTTTGTGAATGGAACAAAAAGCAGGTGGAAGAGAAGCTGCTGACAAAGTGTATGAAAAGTATATTTTAAATAGCAGTTTGATTAGCGCAACTTGGGCAAAATACTGAAAAGCTCATCATAGTTGCATCTTTATCAGCAGCACGTTTCCTTTTATAATTTGATTTTTTTCCTTTAGATTTTTGCATTTCTCTGTTATGCGAAGCTTTATTTCCTGTAGCCTCTCTGTAGAAAGGATTCAAGTATTCAAGAGATATTACAGCTAAATTTTGAGATGGTTTAAGCAGGGTTCTCTGCAAGTACAAGCCACCAGAAGCTGAAATTTTCAGTATGGGAATCGTAAATTCTAACATGGAAATACTGATTTTTTTATGTGTTTTATCATATTTTCATAGATGTCTCTTTAGAAAGGCCATTGCTAACCAAAAAATTATTGTGTTACGATGCGTTAGTTAATACAGCATTATTGATATCTCAGAATTACTTCAATAAAAAAACTGCTTTGCATGTACAAGTGTCTTTGTGTATGTTTATAAATAAAACACAGTATGTGATATATGGCGAAAATAAACTATACCCAACTGTACAATATAAAGCTGTATTTTTATCAAGGGTTTCTGGTGGCAATATAAACCACGAAAGCAAAGCTCAAGTGGTTTGTACGTGTCACCAGAACCCCGAGATAAAAATATAGCCTTATAATATGTACAGTTTGGGTGTATTTTATTTTTTTTTATAATACATGCTACCAACAAAGGAACACGGCAGCAAATGTAAACTTTAACCTTTCTCACATTTACATCCCTTGCTGTTTTTCTTAAGGTGTTTGCTTTTTCAGGGATGTATCTTTATTTTTGCAGGTAGGGTGAACATGATCGCGGGTTTTCGAGGCGGTAACACCTTTCCGAGGCAAACACCCAACTTTTTAGAAAAATCATGTTCTGGCTCAGAGTTTCTGCGGGGGGGGGGGGGGGGGGGAGGGCAGGGGGGGCCTGGGGCGGAGGGCGCCGGCCGGGCAGGGACGGGCAGGGGCCAGGCAGGGACGGGCAGGGCCAGGCAGGGACGGGCAGGGGACAGGCAGGGACGGGCAGGGGACGGGCAGGACGGGCAGGGGACGGGCAGGGACGGGCAGGGACGGGCAGGGCCGGGCAGGGGACAGGCAGGGCCGGGCAGGCCGGGCAGGGGACGGGCAGGGCCGGGCAGCGCTGCCCGCGTGCTGCCCAACAGAGGGCGCCCCGGCGCAGGGGAAGGGGCGCCGGCCGGGCCCGGGGCCCGGGGCCCGTCCCCCCCCGCCCCGCTCCGGGGGGAGTTTGGGGTTGAGGGGGGCGATGGCAGCCCGGTTGGCAGCCCGGCCGGGATGCTGGGGTTGCAGTGCTCCTCCATTACCAGGACCGGCTTTCGCATCAGTAGCAATTAACAAAAATAATCATTAAAAAAAATATATATAAAATAATCCCAAGAAACCGCAGGGTTTGGGTTCGGGTTTGGCCCTTGCGCTGCTCTCTGCCCCTGAGGGTTCCCCCTGCCCTGGCACAGGGATCCTGGTCGGTGCCCGCCGTCCAGGCTGGCAGCAGCCGGAGCCTCTTCTGGGTGGAGGTCACGGCAGAGTATGGAAACACAGAGCTGAAGAAAATATATTAAAACACAGGCATCCAAGTATCTATCTCTATATATGTGTGCACATATGAAAAGAAAAAAAAACCACTCGCACAAGACAGCTATGTGCTTTTTGCCTGGAATTGGGTTCCTCTGACCTATCAAGTTTCCTCCCCTTCAGCCTCGCAGTGCTTTGAACTGCTGACATTGAGACACTGTGCAGCCAGGCACGACAGCTGGCTCTGCAGCATCTAATACCAACACATGCTGGTTTAGCCCATTTCCAGAGACTAAGATAATGAAAGATTCAAAAATAATATTTGTTTTGGCGGAACTACATTTATAATGAAATAGATGCCCTTGACCATGGAAGAAACTGAATTTTGCAGTGGGTCATTCTCCCCCCCCCTTTTTTTCTTCCATACAAAACAGGCTCTGCAGCCAGTCTAAGGCCAACAGAAATATTTTCGAAGGACTATGTTGTATTTCCTGCATCAGATTTACAGCAGAATTGCAGCTACACTGGTCGTACTGTTTTACGCCAGAATGAAAAATGCAGATTACATCCTATGTATCAATACCAAATGGAAAAGGGCCCCAGGCTTAAGGATTGCTACAGATCACTTTCATGCAAGCAGAGTTTGCAACATAATGAGCTCATACTGGAAGCATCTTAGACAGAAAACCGATTCATTGTAGTTATAGGGACGTTTTTAGATATGTGCCCTAATTTACTTCTCTCATGCAACCGATTTGTTTGGAATTAGAGGAAGTAGTCATCTGATCAGGGCAAGAAAGATTTGGCCCGTAAAGTTTCCATTTAATTTTTCTAAGCAGTTCTCAAGCACCAAGCACTTTTTAAGTGGTACTTGATATTTGCTGTATGGCGTAGCAGTTGAATAAGGAACGGTGACATAGTTGTTAGGACAGTGCTACCACTTTCCAAATGATATTAAGTTATAGACAAGGAGCGGTAATTTTAAACCACTGTTTCTGTTAACATCACAGATTGTTATTTCTTCCAGAAATATCACAGATATTGTTACATTTAATCATTTTCCCCAAAGTTTTACCAAATTTTAAAAATATAATCTTTATGGTATGTCTTGCACCCAGGTCAAAGAGATAGACTTGGTATTAAAATGTTTATTTATTGTGAAAGATGGTGCTGAAGATCTGCTTCTTTAAAGAAAATGCAATAAAATAATAAACCTATAGAAAGATTGCTTAAAAACTTAAAGCGCAGTAATCCAAGGGGAGTCCTGTAAGATTTATGTACTATTTCAAGAGTAATTTCTCAGTAAGAATCTTATAGGAATGTAAAAATCCTCAAAGAACTGCATTTACAGATTTAATTGTAAGCCCTTTTATATTCTTACAGAAATTGAATAGAAATACTGTTCAAAGGCTTCTCTGTAAAACTCCCCTGCCCTTGCTGAGCGGCTGTACCCTCTGCTCTGTGTAACTGTGGCCGGCTTTAAAAACAATGGAAAATATTACTGACAGTACCCTCACTTGTCATTAAAGTAGACAGGATATTTCAGTTACACTGATGTGCAAATACAGCTTGTCAAAGGGCTGTGTGCTATTTTTGTTTCAAACAGCATGCATAGAGTATGAGTAACAAATAAATATGCTTAATTTGTGCTTTGAAAAGGGAGCATTTTTCCCAGTTTTCTCTTTTCTTTTCTCTTTTCTTTTCTTTTCTTTTCTTTTCTTTTCTTTTCTTTTCTTTTCTTTTCTTTTCTTTTCTTTTCTTTTCTTTTCTTTTCTTTTCTTTTCTTTTCTTTTTTCTTTTCTTTTCTTTTCTTTTCTTTTCTTTTCTTTTCTTTCTTTTCTTTTCTCTTTTCTTTTCTTTTCTTTTCTTTTCTTTTCTTTTCTTTTCTTTTCTTTTTTCTTTTCTTTTCTTTTCTTTTCTTTTCTTTTCTTTTCTTTTCTTTTCTTTTCTTTTCTTTTCTTTTCTTTTCTTTTCTTTTCTTTTCTTTTCTTTTCTGTTCTTTTCTTTTCCCTTTCCTTTCCTTTCCTTTCCTTTCCTTTCCTTTCCTTTCCTTTCCTTTCCTTTCCTTTCCTTTCCTTTCCTTTCCTTTCCTTTCCTTTCCTTTCCTTTCCTTTCCTTTCCTTTCCTTTCCTTTCCTTTCCTTTCTTTTCCTTTCCTTTCCTTTCCTTTCCTTTCCTTTCCTTTCCTTTTTTTCTTTTTTTTTTTCCCCAGAAGATCTGCCCCAGCAAAACCTTTAATCTCTCCCTGTCCTTAAATCTGGGATTTCCAGATGATTGGCTTTTAATATCGCTATTTTTGTTGCACGCCATTTTTAGCAAGGAGCAAATCCGATTTTTTTTCCCCCCAGTGTTCAAAACCCATTTTCTCCCCAAATTATTATTACAGGGGGAGTGAAGAGGGGCACCCTTGGCCCCATCATTGCAGACTGAAGGTTGAGGGAGGGAAGCCACCTCCATTTTATTCCTTCCCAGTCCGGGGAGATGCAGTGATGGAGAGTGAGCTCTCCCCCCGAGCCTGATCCAGACCAGCCCCTGGCCCGTGTGAAGTAACGTGCGGGTGGCAGCCGAAAGTGGGGGCCGGGGGCTGGAGGAGCTGCAGGGTGGGCGGCGCAGCCTGCCCGGAGCCGGCAGCAGCGGCGGGCGACGGGTCTGGGCTCCATCAGCCGCGGCCAGCCGGGCAAGATGCGGTAGCTGGACCGCAAGGTGAAAATTGACGTGAGCGCGGCGCCCTGGCAGCGCCTTGGGTTGATGAAAGGATATTGTTAACAAGCCTTTAACGTTTCTCATTAATGGCTGGGTTGGTTGGGTGGTTTTTTTTTTTTTCACTGAAAAAAGCCAGAAGACAAAAATTCCACCTGGGCAGTAACTAAGATCGATCCTGTACAGTACATTTAGTTATCAATTTTTAAAACCTCTTTAAGTGCCTTATTTAGTTATTTTAAACAGGGCTTTTTATCTGTTGCAGTGAGTAGTCCTTGAGCACGGCAGAGGGCTGCAAGGAGCATGGGAACTCCTCCTAGGCTCTTCTCCTTAACCAATCTTCGTCTAACCTGTAGAAAAGCAGGCGCTGGTCCATCACCTCCGCCCCGGCCACGGGTGCTGTGAGGTGCCAGGGCAGCACACAGAGCCCGTCGATCTGGACCCATGCTGGCATTACCTAGGGTATATTATTTGATGTGGCATTGCTCTTCTTTTGCTGAAATTATTGCTGCAAATTGCATGTAGGTACCATGGAGTTCAAAAGCGGAGCTCTTGCTTGCTAAGTTGGCATGGGCTCAAAAAGCAAGGAAGCTGAGGGTTGAGCCCGGAGCAGGGGGCTCTGCCCAGCCCGTCCCCAGGCAGCCCTCAAGGATGGGGGTGAACCCAAATTGGGCACCAACCAGGGTTAGATGGGCTGAAAGAGGTGGTGTTTAATTAAAATAACCCTTAGTGTGACCCCAAGTGCAGAACTGATGGTAGTTACTGAGAAAAACAGCTGCAACCCTTTTATCTAAGGAAGAGCAACCTTGTGATGATGTAATTTTCACTTTCCAATGAATGCCGAGATGACCTAATTCCATACAGTAAACTTGTGTCTCAGTTCAAAGTAAGCCATTTGAGTCATTCTGTAATTTGGATCCGAGCTCGCCTGCGCAGCGTGGCTCGGCTGAGCCCTTGGCAGCACCCTCTTAAAGCCATGACCACAGCACGATGGCAGGACACCAGGAGTGGGAATCCCGAGTGTTTTTTGATCCAGACTTCACCTAAATCTTTAAAACTGTGGCAAGCAGAAGGAAAAACCATTGTATTTTCATCAGTATATACTGTGATGTTTTGAAAAAATTATTGCTTCTATTTATTGACTTTGCTATCATGGCTGAGCTTTCCTAGGAAGTTCAGCATTGATTATGGCCCAGAATTTTTAAAAGTGCAAGCCTCGAACATGTTCCTTATTTCTGCTTTTATTCAGCAAACACATTTTGTATGCTTTTGAAAACACCATCAGCATGATGCCTAAATGCAGGCTTCATTTTAGGGGGCAATAGGCAAGCAGCAGTCTTTCAATAGTTAAAATAAGTGGTACAATGAAATGATTTCTTCATAATGCCGAGCAAAAAAATGCCTTTGTCCTTTCCGAACAAAACACTTGCAAGCAAAATCTAATCACAAAACCATGTTACCTTTTTAGTTATAGATAATCTTCTCGTAAGAGGCTTGGGGTAGCACATCACCCAAAGTGTGCATGCCCTGGAATTTCTGTAGGTAGAGCCTTCAAGAGATTTAGAGGTTTTTAAGAATTAGTAGAATATTGCAGCTTAAGCTGTTGTACTGAATCATCGTTTACACACAGAGTTAAACAACGCGATAACAAACTTTGTGTTCTCCAGCTGGAATATGGATGATGCCTGAGTAATCAGCTGGGATGGCTGGAAATCTGCTGCATCCGTCCCCCCTTTCCCCTTTGACTTGGTTGTGTTTCCCGGTGCCACCCTGGGTCCCCAGCAAGCCCGTGCTGCCTGCAGTGGAATGAGGGGAAGCGGGCAGCAGTCATGAGCAGAGGAGGAGCACGTGGAGCAGAGGAGAGGTGATCCAACAGGCCACTGCAGTAATTCACAGAAAAACAGGAGAGATCATGTCCCACACTGCAGTCCCAGCCTTCGCCCTCGACAGCCAGGGTGATGCCAGTGAAGTCACATTGTGCAAGGGCTCGGCGGGACTCGGTGAGGTCAGGACTGTGCGCTAAGGAAAGAGAGAGAAAATGCCTTTTATCTAGAACCTGCAGAAGGTTGTCCTTAACACAGTCCCTTGGGCCAAGCTACTAAAGCTTTTATGTCTTTTTGAAAGGCTTCCTGAAACATAGTCTTATTTCATACAAATTAGTTTGGAGGGAGAAGACTGCGTGTGTTGGGACCCCTCTTTGTGAGAAGCTGTGACTGAACCTCTGACCAACGCCTCATTTCCACTGATGGGAGGGTTTATTTGGGCTGGGGTGGGTTTTTGAAACCTTTATCCAAATAGTATCATCCTAAACGCCCTGCTCAGCAGATCGTAAGATTAACCACTGTTCATGAAGTGGAGATAAACCACTTCAGGAGGCACAAGGCACAACAGCACCATACCTGCAGTTTGGGGCAGGACCGGTAGAAGTGGGTTAGTAGAGAGGATCTCAACC
Organism: Aptenodytes patagonicus; assembly: GCF_965638725.1. Classification (NCBI taxonomy): domain Eukaryota; kingdom Metazoa; phylum Chordata; class Aves; order Sphenisciformes; family Spheniscidae; genus Aptenodytes; species Aptenodytes patagonicus. The sequence goes on from NC_134953.1 coordinate 31,834,810, forward strand.
TCTACCTGTCAAAATGTCCTATTTTTGATAGGACACACAACTCCTGTTCTCAGGGCTATTGGCCTTTTTATTTTCTCTCTGACCCTGGCGATAGGGTCAGGCAAGCAAGGAGGATGAACCCCAGCCCCTTGCAGCAGCTGTGACGGATGGGTGGCAGTAGGGATGGGATTACATCACAGAATATAGGGGATTAATATAAAACTATCCTGATTTTTATCTGTAAAATGACATCAGTATTTGCATAGATTTGTCCTTGCAGTAGACGTCAGACACCAAAATATCAGACAGATACACAGAATAGCTCAAGGCAAAGGAGTTGGTGCGTGGTTGCACAGCGGTAATACCAGGGTAGCAGCCAGAGTGGGTACAAACCTCACGCTAAAGACACCGTACAACTAATGGAAGGTGAGTGTCCACTCCCATATCGCAGGTTGAGAAACTTCCCATATGAAGAATTAATTCTGTGGAGAGTTATATTTAATGTGGCCAAAATCAAACTGGGAAGTAAAAGCAAAAATTGAAATGAAACCAGTATATTGTTCATGAAAGTCGCTTCAACTACTGCTGATGCATTTTGCAGCAGATTATTGTGCAAATGCAATCAAGTGCAAAAAGGATGGCACTGGAATGAAGTTTGAACCTCCGAATATCACTTGAATTGGAGATCACCTCTGTAGCCGCAGAAGCAATACTGGGAGGCTGCAAACTAAATAAATGTTTGTATACTCCAGCACCTATTTTACAGCACATTTGTCCTCTAAAAAGCAGACTAAACGCATCCTGAGTTATTGAAGAAATCACTGTTTTGAGAACGAGCAGACCGTTAATTAACCGGTTTCTTGTCCCCAGCTCAGTAATCAGTCTTCCCGTACCGCCGCTCCTGATGACCAGCAAACTGTCTCCAACCTTCTGGTTGTCAAGAAAATTGTGACAAGGCAAATGTCAGATCATGTGGAGCCTTCTGAATTTTTTGACCCCTTCAATCTGTTTTCCAACCTGGATATGGCAAAGAAGCTGTGTTGGACTAATTGGTTGTCTTTCTTCTCCAGGCAGTGGATAAAGTCCAGGTACATATCTGACTTTTTTAGATGAGCAGCATCCTCTCTTTCACAGTCTTACGTCCTTATGTCAACCCCTGCAGGACTGCACTGGAAAAGTTCCTTTTTTACCAAAGCTGGAGCAGAAGATGTTGAGGTCCTACAGCATTTTACCTGCTGGGGTTCCTGTGCAGCTGGTTTGAGCAGCGCGTAACAGAGGCTGCAGCGTATGTTTGACTCCTGCAAAAAAAAGTCTGATTCATCTCCACCAAAACACAAAATGTTGCAGCTGCTGGGAGGAAATGATAGCTTCAAAATGTTGCACTTCCTTTTTTTTTTTTCCAACCAATGTGCTATGCTATAAGGTAGAATACTCTGTATTTGAAATTACCTACATAACCATTGATCTTGATTTCACTAAATTGCCCTGCTCTGTGCTCTGTAGCTGTTATCCTGGACAGTTGTTTTCTTGGGCTTTCTCTTAAATTGTTTCTTGCCATTGGCAGTAGAACAATATGAGAATTGTGGAGGTAGATGTGCTTTTCAAACCATAGAGACCATTTTCTCTGGAAAACTGGAAAAAACTTTTTTCAAATGATTGCTCATTTATGGGGGTTGAAATGCATTACATTTCCTACATACTTCTGACAATTGCAATATTTGATTGTCAGCAATCAATCAGACTTGAATTTGGTGATCTGGGGAAAAATTAAAATATAGAGCCTTACACGCTAAGAGGCAGCAGTGTTTGGTAAAACTGGCTAGAAACCTCGAAGCCAAATTGTCCCCAGACTTCAGAAAACGGTATGTTGTAGTTGTGCATTGCTGGCTGCCTTTTGCCATTTAATGCCAACGAATGTGGGCCTTTGTGTGTGGATAGGTAATATCTAAAAGTAATAGGAAATGTCCTATCTGTGCATTCACCAGTACGCTCCATCCCCGTGGTGAACATCCTCATGGACCCTGTGCAAGTTCCTTACCCGTCGCTGGAGGTCCCAAGGCACCAGCAGCACAGCAGGACACCACTGGAGGTGGAGGCTTCTGATGACAATGAGCAAAACATGACACAAACCGCTGCTCCGGATGACCAGCTAATAGTGGTTCCTGTCCATGGCAACATGGTGCAGAGCCGAACCCACAACCCGCAACTGGAGGAGGTTGTTTCAGGTGATAAGGTGGTACATACCACCACCTCCTGCCAAGTCATTTGTTGACATGCTGCACAGTGCTGCGTGGTGGGTCCATCGACACAGGTACCAGGTGACACACGTCCAGAAGAGGCAAGCGGCAGGAGGTAACCTCAGGGGGACACTCCAGAGCCCGGTCCCACCCGGCACAGCAGCAGCCCATAGCTGCAGTCCCTTTTTCACAGATACCAAACTCACGGTCTCTCTTTGGATGCGTTTGCAGTGACTTATATGTAAATAATAAAAGCCCTGTGCATTCATCTGTTTGTAAGGATCATATGTACGCTTATGTAAATGCGGATGGTAATTGCACGCAGCCTTCTGGCTGCCAGGGTGACTCTCCCTGTCAAAAGGCTTGTGCATTACTGCTTTAAAGGGGGGGCTATTGAGAGAAAGCACAGGGGAGGGGGAAAGGACCTGCAGTAATGAACTGGAAAAGCTGATGTTTTACCTGAGAATACTACAAAACTCGTCTAACCCTCTTGTACAAACACAGCAGAACTTTTCTGAGCATACAGTCCAAATTATTCCTACACTGCATTTTTGTTTAAGCATTAAAATTCAAGGTCTAAATACGTAGTTTGAAACTGGAGATGAGTACATGCACATTGCAAATGTAGATATATCTTGCTGAGTACACAGCCCATAAAATATGTAGTATAAGATCACTCATTTATTTAAAGACGCTTTTTACTTCAGATGGAAAATGACACAAATCTAAATATTACAATGCAAAGTAATGTGTAACTGTCTGTATGTTATAGCCTTAACACTATACTTTTGATGCAGAAGAGATATAGCAGCTGCACTTTAATTTCAACCAAATTGATCCCAGATGTAAATGTTGTTTTGTTCCATGGAAGATAGTGCACAGGTAAAGCAAATATCATTGGTTTATAGTCCAACAGAGTGTTGCAACAGGATCCAGCCTCTTCTGCCTCGGCACGCATAAAAGCCTGGTGGCTGCAACAGAGTAGGATGCCTGAAAAGGATACCATAAAAAGAGATAGCTTTGCATTTTACCCTTTAAGAATACAACCACCGGTGATCTAAGTAGCTGTTTTGAAGCCAGGAAAGCTTCTTGGTTTGTCAATTATCCTGCAGGCAAAATCTAAATTTGGCTTGTTTTCCATTTCTTTCGCTTCACATTTTGTAGAAGCATTTTTCTCCCGCTGTATTTATGTTTGGCATAAAAGAAAAAAACCCCTATATTTACTGATTCAGTAAGCCACTCCTTTCAAAGTAAAAATAATAGTAGTAATTGTGCTTCACTTTGCCTGGAGATACCCCAATGTCAGTGGCACCATGGGCATTGTATTAACAGCATAGTAGTTTCTTTATCATCCCCTGCATATAGAGGATAGCAAAGTCCAAATATCCTGCTGTCACATCTCTTTTGAACAAGATTTTTTATTTTTTTGTAAAATAGGGCAACTTGCTTGTCCAAGGAGGGAAACCCACAAAAGACACTTACCCCATTGCTGCTTCCCAGTACCAGAGCTCAACCAAGCACAGCTCCCGGGGCTCAGTAAACTCATCTAGAGGCAAGACAAGATCTCTCAGGTCAATTATTTCTCCTGTTTTCAAATTGCAGATGTAGGACTATTTTACCTGCGTGGGATCTGGCTGTGCAATCTTTTCCTGTGCAGGCTGGGTGGCGGGTGCAGATGACGTAATAGCTAATCGGCACTGCTGGTTCGGAAAGGGTCTCAGCACCACCGATGGTTATCCTGCAGGCTGGCTCAGAAAGGGGTTGCAGCGATGCCCTTTGCCTCTCACGACAACTTTCCACTTCTGTATAGCTCCCCTTATCTTTCCATCCTTCTGCGAGCCGGATTACTCGTAGCTAGTGTTTCCTGCTTTTATTTTCTATTGCTCTTAGGTCAGGTCTGTACATGCATTTATTCTGGTTTCACGAAGGCTGCTTTTTAGTTAAATTGGGGGGATACTGTGTTTGGATGCTTCTAAATCAGTCTGGTTTGAATTGATATTTAACCGATGGTAGTTAAACATTTGAGAGCTCCTCTACTTGATAGCTAGGCTGATTTAACTCTTATTTCCTTCTGAATCCTTCCAGGCAAATCAGTGCACAAGTTGTGCACTGGATGCATTGTCTTTCAAATACCAAGATATCTGAATAAAGGTATATATAACATATATAAAGGTGTTACTGAAGGGCAGGTACTAGACAAAACTGTGGCACTTCTGCACAGCAAGTATTTTTTTCCCTATACAGTGTAGGGAATCTGACTGAATCTGTCACAGATGTGTATAAGATGTGTACAACCTTACGTAGCAACTTCTGCAAGTATTTAGCAGTAAGACATATTGACCATATTCTGAAGTCCTTAGTCAGACGAAACCTGCCCAAATGTCAATGCAAATCTCGATTAATCAGTTTATTCAGAAACAGCTCACTGTTTCTATATGTTTTTGAAGAACATACCTTTGAACAGAATACAAAATTAGAATTAAAATCAGGCCAGGATATGGGAAGACACAGAAGATGTTTGTCCACATGAACGAAGGGTGTTGCAGAGAAGGAAATGTTAATTTTTCAGCAGCGGTGGGTTGCAGGAGGAGGCTGGGGTGGGAGCGGGGATGAGGATGCGTTTGCCGAGAGGAGGTCACGGCATGCACTCAGCCCTGGCTGCTTGACAGAGCTGCTGTATAATAGCAGGGCACTTACCTCAAATCACAGGTTGTGAAAACTGACATTTCCATTCAAATTACTCCAATAGCCAACTGTTCCCTGGTGCAACTTCTTCTGTAAGTGACACGGTGACAGTGATCCAGGAATTTAACTTGCTGTTGTCTCGTTCCAAGTGGAATTATGAAGTTTGTGACATGCATTAGGAGGATGGCTCCTGGTCGCAGCCGGTGCTTTGTGTGTCTGTGCGATTAATCACAGGTCGAGCGCAGAGCCTGGGAAGTTTTGTCAGCTCAGGATAGCTGTCCCTGCTGTGAACCGCCTCTTACTGACTCCTCTCCTCCTCATTTCCCATTGTCTGAGTGAAAAGCTACTGCTCCACTGAAGTTTTCCTGGCACCTCCTGGTTCCCTGAGATTTTTTTTAAGTCTCTCTCTTTAATTATGATGAGCAGCTCATCTGTTCTTGACATATGCGTACCTGATGGTCACATTGCTGTGCTCCCTCCTCTCCTCAGAGATGCCTCTTGGATTCTTTTTTTTTTTTTTTCCCACAACTTGACTTTCATTACAAGTTACCTTTTAAATTTCTGTCTAACCTTTTAAGCAGGAAGCCTTTTCTGTTCATAAAATAAGCCAGCAGATTTTGTGATTCGAGGTGTTTGCCATACACAGGCTGAAATTGCATATAATTTTTTGCCCAACTTTATTTCTGTATTATGGTCAACCATTAAACTCCTTTGGTTTGTGGTACTCTGCAACAGATATCTCCAAATTCCAGTGTTTGGTGCCGGAACCAAAGCGTTTGATGGTGAATTACCTGCCTGTGCCTTAGAGGCTCCTGGAGAAATCACCGATCTGCTGCCACTGCTGAGCAAGGCAGCAAAACTCAAGGTAGGTTCTTTGTACACCATGGTGGCACCTTTCAGAAGAGGGTCCCAGGACCCATCCAACAGTCAGGCTGGTACGGCCCCACGGGGCTGAGATCGGGATGTGGTTGGGGTAAGACTATGGGCCCTGTTGTTCTACCCCATTCCTCTGCAAAGAAGCTGGACAAGGACATGGATCCTACTTGAAGCTTAATATGCACCTTGTGAACCGAAACCAGTGACGGCCCTGAGCCCCAGTTGCGGATCTGAATGTCCTCGAGCTCAAAAACCATCCCCATCTGGATCTCAACCTGGCTTACAGTCATCTTCCCTCAAAACTCAGTTTTGTAACTTGATAACCAGCAAATATATCAATCAGTTATTAAGGAAAATTTAATTATAAAGTCATGTTTATCTACACTTCTTCGAGAAAAACTAGGCCTCATTATTGCTATCACAGTCAGAAGAATAATTCATGTCAAGTTTTTATAGTGAATTCATTACCTCCTTGGACAGGGAGTGACTCTAGCCATATTTTACAGAAAAGCTTTCAGAAGAAGAAAAAATATAGTGCGTGCTAAGTGTCTGTGAGCCATAGTCTTCACTGCCTGATAACAGAAGTCAATAAACCAAATACATTGACTGTTTGTTGATTCAACACCATGTACCATCCATGAATGAAGACATTCTGTTAAATTAAGATTATTCCATCATTTTCAAATTAAATCCTCATAGAAATATCACATCTCAAATGTTCTGCAAAATTATGTATAACCAATATGCTCAGAGGTCAGTTATTAGGGATATAGATGTTATCCTGGAATATCAAACTACTCGAAGCTTACACTTTGATCTTACTTCCAAGTTCCTGGAAGTTAATTCTGGTTCCTGTTGAATCCCCGAGTTTGGATGATATCTGTGCTAGGTATTCACCACAACCACTTTTTTTGTAAGACTAGTTTCACATCTTCCTTCACCCATCATCCCAACATTTTCTTTATCTGAGTCATCTTCGGCACACGGTTCCCTCTGGGTTTGAGCTAAGTGTTTGAAAGCAATTGGAAGTGTCCACCAGAGACTGTGACCTCTGGGGTTTAGATTAGGTGCTCTGCTACTCAGTTTTCATTTCTGCTTTTGGACCTGCAACAGCCCAATCATCTGCAAAGGTTTAAAAGCCCATGAAAGCTTCTTCAGTCTTCATGTGATGTTGTAACACTGCACCGCTCTATGTGCTGGTATCAGTTGGCCATGGTTGAAGCTTTCAATAAATTCAATAAATATGACTTCATGGTTTTCCACCTGCAGAGAAATGCAGCCTCATTTACAGACTGCTGTTGTGTTTATGTTCATTTTTGAAGACACATCCATCTACCAAGAAAAGGTCTGACCAAGACTGTGGACATTGCAGCTAAAGCAAAAGTGGGGGATTAGATATGTCCCGAACCAAAACTTTCTAAAGTTTTGCTGTTCTAGCCTTAAGAAAGGAAACCGCAGAGTTACCCTCCTGGGCCAGTGCTTCTTAGCAAGTCAGGGTACTTCTGAACAAAAAAAAGGTACAATCTTTATTTATTCTTTACCCTTATCTGGAATCCCCAAAAAACATATATGTTTGTTTCAAAGCAGTTCCATGATACCATGGATGCTGAGCTGTATCTGGGACTTGATAGCCGGCTTAGTGCTGTTGAGCTGACTCAAAATATCCTTTTGATACTAAATACTTCTTTACACTTACAGAAGGGTCATATCAATACAAGCAACCCTAAAAACAGAAAACATGAGAAAATGAACTGGTTGCTCAATTCCCTGCGGTGGACCTGCTTTGAATATCACAACGAAGGCCACAAGCACCTCAGTTTCTTGATATGAGAGGCCTCTGGAAACTGTTGAGATACCATATTCCTGCGAGAGGAGATGTGCCATCCTCGGGAAGAGGAAAGCCCCCATCTCATGCAATGCCCACTGGTCCCAGCGCTGCTGGAAATAAAAAATATTAGGTGATCCTTCCACCTTACACAAGCATTTGTAGGCATCGCACGACCCTGCGGGGAGCTCCTGGTTGTCTCAAGGCACTTTTACACAGAGTAGAAATGTTAAAAAACATAAGAACCTCCCAGAAAAATACTAATGTATGTGCTCAAGGCTATCAAAGAAAGAGTGAAAAATGACTGGAGCACAGAAAAGAAATTTTAAAAGTTGGGGGTGATGCAGTGTTTGAAATTACTATTATAGAGACCATGTAGGCTGTTGATGAGTAATAAATAAACCCCAACCAGTTTAGTGAATATTAAGCTACCTTCTGAAATTTCAGAAAACACCACTTCCCCTATTGTGAGAAGTAACAGCTTTAAATCTCCCGTGGTCTGGCCAAAGAGGGAAGCATGTGTACCAGTTTTGGGTTGAAGGAGATATGCTGTAAAAATAGTGGCTTTCGTTAAGATGAATCACAGCAAAAGTAACAAAAAAGTGCTTTGATAAGACGGTGAATAGAGGATTAACTGCACAATGCTGCCGTTTTTTGAATTCTGTGTGTCTCCTATTTGTTTTGTGTCTGTTCATGATGTCAGCAATAAAAATAATGTTTGGCTGCTAAGTGGGCTAAAAAAGGGCTTTATAGTGCCCCAAATCTGTTTGTCAGCAGGTGACTGCTGTGGGGAGAGCGAAAGGGGAAAGCTTGTCTTAGTTTATTTTCAAGGGTGGAAATTTAACGCTGGGAACCCAATTCATATTTTATTTCTTATCAAAACTCTTATCTCTGTAATTGTGAGCATGCACATACACCAAAAAGAAAAGATACAGCCCATCCAGCCTTGCAGGGCAGGTTATTTATAGAAGATCTCTGCCTTTTGTCAGATTGGTGGGCTAACGATGTTCTTCCAGAATAAACCCTATTCTGTGCAGCAGAAGAGGAAGAGTTCTGCGGAGAGTGTGCGTATAAGCTAATGTCCACGAGACAGAAAGGGCTGTGGCAGAAAGCGCTGCCGAGCAAAATCCACAACAATCTAATCATGATCTCTGGTAGTCAGTGAGAGCTGTGGGAGAAGACATTGTATAAAGCAGACACATCCAGGAAATAATGCCTGTCCAGTGCAGCCAGATGGAGTGGGTATATCCTGACAAAGCATTTATTTTAATAAATGTTCAATTAAAATTATTTCTGTAGTGCAAGCATGGTCCAGAAGTAGTATGGGAATTAATAAGATTGCTGATAGAAATAAACATAAAGATAATTGTGCACTAGTTAAGAATGATGGTTATAAAAAGTAAATATTAACATTTCTATAGGATTATTTTGCATATGTACAAACCAGAAAATGTTAGTTCAAGCTATGCTTTAAAATGACGTTTTTAAAATTCTAGCTCTTTCTTTGCACAAAAAATCACCCATAACAGTGCCATCTCTTCCTGTGCCCATGCAACGCCTCAGTAATCTGTAGGTTTATATAAATACAGTAACTGAGGAAAAACTCCACTAGAAACTTTTATCTATAATATCACATATACACTGTCTAATCAAAAGTTTATGACAGCAGAAATCTCAGATGAACAGAGGAAGATTTTTCTGGTTTATACCTTGATATAACCCCATTTATGTGAGAATTTGTGAGCATGTGAATCCCATATTAAGTGAGTAGGGCTCTTCACACGGGTAAAATTGTGTACGTGCTTAAGTATTGCCTGAGACAGCATCCAAGCTGTCTTGGATTATTAGTTACTACTTGGTCTTCATTCTTCTGTGAGTTTCTATATCAAAATGCAATGTGTGCCTTAGGTTAAAGTTTTGGGAGTGTACCTGTGGTGTGGTTGCAGCCTTCGTGTTTGAGTCGAAGGTGGAAGGCACCTGGAAATAAACAGAAGTTGGACATGTCGATGAAAGGGATGGATGTGACACTTATTAGCAGAGAGCCTGGAAATGCCAGAGCTGAAAAGGTTAAGTTCACAATTTATTTTTAAAATGAGAGACTTGGCGTTTGTCTGGCAAAATATTACAATGTGTAGTTTGGGAGGTTTTTAGAGGTGCTTCATTTAGTTCAGTAATTAGGCCTGAGTGGTTATCTCAGATCTTTTCCCCGTATTTTGGACTTTATTTCTGCATATGTTGAGGTGATGACGTTTAATGCACACAAACACTTCTGAAAAGTAGGCGCCGGGTTTCACACGTCAGTACGTCCAACAGTGTGTGTCCTTTTCACATGCCACCGCTTGCTCCGCTGTGTTCCAGCGCTGCGTGTGACCCATGGCTGGTGCAGGATCGCACCTGGCAAACCAAACCACGCTGGCCACAGCAAAGGCATGGCTCTGCAGCCCGCACTCCCCTCTCAGCTCCGGCGCCCAGGCGGTGAAACACGGCAGACGAGCGTCTGGCTGCCCCTTCCCGGCTGGGATGGTGCATGCACATACGGTTACACTGTGATAAGAGAAAATCAAATTTAAGCTGCACACAGCCAATAAATCTTAAAACAGCTGAGTATTTCTAGAAATAAGTCTTTGGAGAAGTGTCTGTGACCCAGAAAGAAAAAGCTTTTGTAGTGTCTAAAATTCCTGGAAGTTTTTTTCCTGCCACATCTCCTTGACCTGCTACTTCAAAGCCTTGGTGGCTGCTTCAGATCTTCCTTCAATGCAGTCACTCAGGGTGGACGTACCAGCACAAAGGGGACCAAAACCTGAGGCTGCCCCTGCCCGTCGGGATGTTCCCCTGGTGAGGTGGGTGCGAAGCATCCCAGGGAGCCCCAGCTCATTGCCACCACGTCCAGCTGCCTGACGCTAGTGCTCATTGCCCCACCAGAGCTGCAGAGCTGGTTCATGCAAAGACAGTCAGTAGTCAATGCACCAGATTGTCCCCCAGGGTATTTGCCAAGCGCCCAAAGCACCCACAGCTGTGATGTTGACTCCAGTGGGCTGCTGGGACCGGGCTCCCTGTTAGCCTTTCTGATGAAGACTAACCCAGGTTGCAAATATTCGATGCTGAAATTGAAGCTGTCAGTGTACCTAGGGGAATGAAAACAAGGGGAAGGGAAATGTTGGAATAAATTTAAATAAGAAATCTATTTAATGAAATCAAAAATTATTTGTTTTTTGCAGTACCTGCAAGCAGAGAAGCTAAAGACCAGCCATGAAGGTGCTTCCACGTTTGAGTAGCTACACGCCAGAGCAGTCCTCGGGAGTGCACTGTGCTCACAGGTGAAAAGCAATGTGTAAGTCTTCACAGACTTCAACTCTAAACATTCAATTTATTTGTGACAATATTATTTGTTCATTCCTAATGAATAAATATTTCAAATAATGCTGTTACTTTACATTTTCTAAATGATGTTAAAAATAAAACATGCATTAATTTAAATATTACACATCGTACAAGTACGGGCACTGTAGAGGATGTGAGTTAAAAGGCTAGAGCTGTATTTTCATTTTCAGGCCACTAATAATGCTCACGGCTCCATTACCATATCTGACATTGCTGTATGCCTTCCAATTCTGTCTGAATTTGCTCATGAGAAATACCTTAACATTTAAATCATCACACCAAGTATTAAAAGGTTTTGCTTTTTTCTCCTTTCACGCCGAGAGCAAACTAGGTGCAAGCTACGCGTCTTTAAAGTCAATGCATCTCTCCAGTCATTACAAAATGGGAAATAAATAAATAAATAAATAAATAAACCAAAAAACCCAAGGGCTGGTAATTTAGTACTAGAAAGTTAATTCAGGAGACCTCTAACCTTTAAACCGTCACGTGACTATTGATTTTCAATATTGCGCGGGTCCATGCCACCCTAAGCGTGTAGTTCAGCAGATTCAGAACAGTTTTTTCCTTATCAGTTCAGTCCCTGAGTACTTGTGCATTAAGACAACAAATACCGGCGGCTCCCGGCCTGTCACATGGCGGCCCGGCGGACGTGCCAGGTTTCTAATGAAGTTGGGCCATTGGCAAACACGCCCTGGTGAGGGGCTCCTCCAGCCCCTTCCCGGCTCCCGAGGGCTGTGCCATGGCCAGGGACCAACGTGGGGCAGAGGCAGCCAGCGGGAGCGGGGGGGGGGCGCTGTCCAGTCGGGGGGGCCTGAGCACGACTGGTGCTAACGCAGGGTCTCCGAAAAAACCACTGCCTTCACACCAAAGCATTTATATTTAACGTTTAATTATATTCCCTGTGTTAATTTGAGGATTGTAAGGTTTCTAAACCTGCTTTTCCCCACCCAAGAAGCAAAGGAAGATGGAAATAGTGGTGATGCTCCAAGACATTCTGAACCCTGGTGCCTGGATTATGCGGTAATACCAGGACATGCTACTTTAAACACCTTCCTCCTTTTGTAATCACCAATTAGTTAAATCAGCGGCGGTGCGCGGGCTGATGTGCTGCAGGCCACGCGCGCAGCCTCCCCGGCTCGGATGAAGATGTGTTTTAACCCACACACCTAAAAAAGACTTCAGCCTTCCTTCCTCCCCCCAGCTTTATTGATTATTGAAAATGTTACATCCCGGGGAGGAAAATGTCATTGCTTTAAATACCAACATTAACAGTTGGTAAAAGTTCTTTTTCACCGAGGCGTGTGTGATGAAGAAAAATTAAACAATGGAAAAGATGGAGAAATATATGGAATTCAAAAGAAAAAAAAATCACTTGCGTGTTAATTCAACCGAGGAGCTTCACTCCCTTAAGTAAGCGGCTTAAAAGCAAACACGTCTCGTACTGGACTTTTTACTGGAATGGTGAAATATATAATGAAATTCAACAAGGAAACTGGAAAAACAGCCAAATTGGTGCAGCAAAGTGGTTAATAGGATCATTAGCCTACTCGCTGTATTTTTTTGGACATTGTGTGCCTGTACCGTAGTCCTCGAGAGCAGATTGCAGGAACAGGCTGACAGTTACCCGCTAACTCAGCAGTGCTGGGTGCAAACTGCCATCTTCCTGTGGATTTACAGCTGCCACTTCTGCTACTTCAATTAGTTCTATAGCACACAGATGTTGCTTAAATGTTGCTGCTAATGATACTGCAATAAGCGTAAGATTCATGCCATATTTTGAGGCACGTAAATTTCTCAAGTGGCACAATTAAAGTGGAAATATTAGGTGGGGAGAACTTGGCAGTCTCTCCAACTTGGAAAGCGCACCCGCTATGCAATAATGGGTCAAAAATTCATTCAAGTTTTACTGCTGTTCAGAGTTTTAAAAGACTTTTCACAGTTGAATGCAAAGTAGTAAAAAACAGAGTATTAGGAAATGAGAATGCTGTTCTGTTATTCAGACATGACTTTTAATTTCAAATTGAAATCACATGCTTACCTTCGCCGAGAGGGCTGCGTGTTGCCTAGCCGTACCGCCAAGATGCGTCTGAAAGCAAAAGGAATAAATAAAAAGTTTTCATTAGTAAAGATTTAATTGCTGCGGCTGCGCGAAGGTTCAGCATGGTGGTTGTATTAGCGGGGGGAAAAAAAATGGTTTCCCAAATCACACACAGAGACAGCATCAATCATTTCCGAAGCCAGATGTAGCCTCCAAACTGCAGCCTGACAACACATCTCCTGTTTGTGCAGCCACCAAGCAATTATTCTTTCCATTATATCTCCCAATGACAGATCTCCAAACCCAGGGCTGTAAAAATTAGAGTTTGGGCTTATACAGTTGTGTCAGGTCTTAAAAAAAAAAATAAGAAAACTTATCATGGCTGCAGTGTTTATGAGCTTGTCAAAGTACATGTACATAATTTTCATCAAAATTTCTTTTACCTCATTTCCAATCCTTCAGGATTAGATTTATCAGCAGCTCATTCGGGGAGTGCTCTGTGCGTGCGTCCGAGCGGCTTTTCTACCTGCAAGCAGGACTCTGGAGGGGAGCCTGTTGGGTTGGCGCTGGCTGTGAAATGTGTAAGCTTTTCTTCATCCCAAATATTTTTCTTGTTCAAATTGTTTTTAACATACTGCCTCAGGTGTCCGCCAAATTTGAGGTGTAATTTTTAAAAATGGTTTTACAGCTTGGTCTCATCTGGTACATACACCACTGCGAATGCATTTTCGTGGGAAAGAAGTACTGGTGGCAGCACTAAACCAGGAGGCAAACCCAAAGAAAGATAGCTGGAAATCCAAAGATTATTTCCATTTAATGTTTAATTTATTTATACCGGGGAAAGATTAGCAGGCAAGCACTGATTTTGAAACTTCCAGTATATGCAGTATTTAAAGGATGAAGTTAAATGTTAGGAGAAGCAATCAATAGCAAACTAAGGGCGTGCCAGGCCGGTGAGCATCAGCGCTTTGTATCTAAATTACTGATTTTCTACCAAGGCACCCAAACGTTTCCATTTCTCTGCGTGGCTCTGTCCCACTCCTGGTTTGGATTATTTAACAGCAAATCTTACAGATGTCAGTTTTGTCTTGTTCCAAGGCAACAAGGACAATAAGTTCCAGCTGACCCCAGGACAATGAATCTTGCAAGAGCGTGGTGTGTGTTTTATACCGGCCATGAACAGCTCCCGTGTAATTGAGAGAGAGGGAAATGTCACCCTCGCCTCGCTGTTGACACGGCGCTGTCTGTGTGCAGAGGCAGCCCCAGACCCGGCAGACGGGGAGGAGGCAGCCAGCGCAGGAACTTCTCCTTCCTTCCTTTTCCCCCTTTTTTTTTGCTTTTTTTTTTTTGAGCCCAGCATTGTCTGGGCCGATGTGCCAGAGGAGGAGGTGGCAGATGGGACACACATGGACCCTGGCAGACGGGGTTTGAAACCATTAGCCAAAACACTTCTCTATTTCTCCATCTTTTTGTGGTCCTGCATCACACCTAACTGCCTGGCTGTACATACAGCCTTGCGCTGCATTAGGAGACAGTATATTTTATTACTAGATTGCTTGCTCCCCAGCCGGCCTCTTCACTACAGAAAATCATTTCATTCCAAACAATTGTTTCACATTGAACCGTATTAGCTAAATAATTACTATTTCTGTGAATGGCCTTGATGCCAAGGATCAAATGGTTTTGCTTGTTGATTATGGCTACTTCGTTTACACTTGTAACACAAGGTGTTGGGCTCAAGTTGACATGAGATAGTCAATGTACGCCAAAGTCTTATGACTTTTCATAATAACATTAAAAAATTACCTTAATCCCACAAACTAATCTTTCTTTGCCATTTATCAGGATGTGGACTGCTCAGTGGGAGAGTCTTCTACTGGATACAGAAAAGGTTATATGGTACATCTTTTGAGCACAAAAATGACCAATTCACCCCAACTGACCGCAAGCTAACACACCAGAGCATCAATCGGCTGCAGCACCAGCCGGTCCCTCCGCCTCTGCCACCCCCAGCACCAACCCCTTTTCTGCATTTAAAGCACTAACATTGCAAATGGCCCAAAACCACAGGATTTTGGCCAACGCACTGTGGGTTTTGCAGGGCAGAGTGGGGATGACCACAAGAGCATCTGAGTCCCGCTCTCCTCTCCGCCAGCCTCGGGGATACCCCTATGTCTTCCCCAGCCCCTTATTTATTTATTTCAGCTCAGCTCCTGTTGAACTCCACCCAAAATTCCTGCTGCTTCAATGGCACAAGCTGGATCTCAGTTTCCCCACTATGTGCAGGTATTTAGTAATTGTGCTGGTTCATGTGAGGAGGACATCGATGCTTGATGCTTCTCCTGTTTCCAGAAGAAGATGCTCGGTATGTCCTGCCTCACTGTAAACAAGCTTGTGTCAAGCTGCCTTTTTATAAAATGCCCTTAGAAATGTTATTAACCAGGAGCACTGGCTATTAACTATTTTCTTCTCTCAGTGAGCACAATTATTAATTTCCAAATAGTTAACCATTATTTCCCCTCTAAAAAAGTGACCAGCATTGGTAAATGTGCGTACTTTGGGCTTCACTGTGCAGTAAGGTAGCTGAAAT
Source organism: Aptenodytes patagonicus (assembly GCF_965638725.1). Lineage (NCBI taxonomy): Eukaryota > Metazoa > Chordata > Aves > Sphenisciformes > Spheniscidae > Aptenodytes > Aptenodytes patagonicus. The sequence goes on from NC_134953.1 coordinate 31,850,421, forward strand.
ATCATTTCTGCAAACTGAATTTGTTTCAAAACTAAACCTAAAATGGGGGACAAAAATTGAACAAGACTTTTACTGTCAATTTTCAGGAAGAAGGCTACAGAGGTCTCTGATTTGTATTTGTGAAAGTGGAATCAACATGTGATGAAGATTTTATGGGATTTCCAAAAAGAGGATGCCCTTTCCTTATATAATTTCTTGTTTCTCTGATTCATCAAAGCTTTTTGTCCTCCAGCACATGAGTGGTCACCTGTGATTTATGCACCAAAGGAGTAAGTAGGTCCAAAATGGAGTAGAAAAAAGCGGCTTTGCTCCGAGTGTCACATCCAAACTCTATGTCTAAGTTGCTGCCTCAGTATTGGAGCTGTAACGCACCACAAAGTTGCCGTGGGATTATGCACTGATTTACTCAGCAATGTTATTTAGGGGGGGGGGAAAGAAATCAAATCAAATCTGTGTAGTTACCTCAGCAACAATCAAAGTGTCTTGTGTTTGTGCTCCCTGACAGACAGGTTGGGCCAGAGCATCCCCGGTGTAAACCTTTGCATCCACAGTGGTGGGACGTGGTCCCCGGTGGCCCTGGGAGAGCTCATCCGCAAAGTGGCACATGAGCTTCCCAGCTTTCCATATTGTCAGGGCGATGTGGAAAAGGTTTTTATTTGCGTTGGCAAAGATTTCATGACTCTCTCCCACTCTGACTTTGGCAGTTTGTTTCTCATTTCAAATACCCTCTGTAATCTATTACGATATATAGGCCAGTCTTATTTCCCCCCCTCGCTCCAGCCTATGTCCTCTTTCTATTTAGGAATTAATTATGATGCTATCTCGTATAACTCATTAGTATCAATTAATTCTTTCCCTTTCATGATTTTATATAGCTAAATTAGATTGCCTCTTAGGAACTTAATAATCAGTATTGGACTCATTTAGACATATCTTTTTTCCCTTCTCCACCCAGTTTTACTTGGGCATGAGGATGCGGCGGCTGGAAATGCCCTGTCCCCTCTGGTGGGGACATGGTTGGTGTGATGGCACCACCGTGCCCCATCTCACCGTCCTCACCAGCTCCGGCCTCTCGCAGCGTTGCAAGGCTTGGCCTCGCCTCACCGATAATTCTGAATTTTAGCAGTCTTTTTTATTATTATTTATTTATTTTGGGGCTGCATAAGATGTTATTCTTGGTTTATCAGAATGAATAGAAAATATCATACTTCTAGCAATTGGCCAAACCGTCGTGAATTATCTTCCCCTTAAACTCATCGCAGGGACAGAGGGAAACGTCGAGGGAGACGTATGTTTTCCTCATTCATCTTAGTGGGGTGTTAACTTTGAAATCACAGCACTGCTGGCATTCACATGTCCGTATTTAACTGCTTCACTGCTTACTGGCACATCGAATCCATTCAGGGAAAAAAGCAGTAATATGATTGAATATATCTGGCAGGACTTGATATTCCCACTCATTTTGAATCTGATCCAGCAGCAGCAAAGGCAATTAAATAACAAGTTTTTCTCCAGCAAAATGAGTTGCAAAATGCCCCCAGCTGCATGATCTAGGAAATACACCTTGATTTTACTAATTGCCGTGCCTGTACCTTGCTGTGGCAGTATCTGAGGCGGCTTTGCATGGCCCACTTCACATATTTCAAACAACCAAGCCCGGCCTGGGTTGGGTTATCCCCCACTGTGGCACGTTAGCCCAGGCTGAGCTGTGTGCTGCTGAGTGGGGACTGTGGGCAGAGGGTGGTGGAAGTTGAGTGGATTTGCCTTGGTCAAAACATCAAACGTCATCTGCTTCCCTTCGGCAATGCAATGCTCCGGATGCTCCTGCGATTAGCCAGGGAGAGTGCTCGGTCTCAGGCTTTTGCTGCAAATAAAGGCCAGGCTGTTGTAGGTGCAGGTTAGCTTTAGCAAGACAGCAAAATGCAGCCTAAAAAGCAGAATTTCAGGAGGTCAGCCAGTGTCATTTTAGAGAGCTGCTACCTCACCAGCCCAGGCTGAAACCAAACCATCCTGGCAGTGGCACCAAGCAGCCGTGCTCCGCTTTAGCGCAACACAACCACTAAAAAGTTGGAAATTTTTTTAAAGGTGGAGCTAAGAGAAAAAAAAAAAAAGCAACGTTAAATAAGTTACTGCAGGTTGCAGCATGCACATGCTTGAACATGTGTATGTATAGTAAAGAAGGACAATATTAGACCTCCTTTACATCACCTGGTACTGGAAAAGAATTACCAAAAGAGGTTACCCCCATTGCAGGAAAAAGTTGGCCAACGTTGCTTTTTCCTACAGCAGCTTTGGGAGACCCCTGGCTCCTCCCCAGAGGGACTGCTGGAAATGGCTGTATTGATCCCAAATTTTATTGTTTCCATATTCACTGCCAGATCAAACAATGGAGCCAGCGACAGGGAGAGGCAACAGGAGGGGTCTGCTGGGAAAGCAGATATACGCAAAGCGTTTTTAATAAGTAGTGTAAGGAGTGTAATTGCTAAATCCCAATTAAGGCAGATATGGGTCAAGCAAAGGAAAAAGAAGGGTGGATTTCTGTGAAAGGAGAGGAAAAGTCAAAAGGCTGAGGCTCGTAGGATAACTTTATTTCTGAATACATTCAGATTTGCAGCCTCCTCCTCCCGCTGCTCCCCCAGCGTCCGGCCACTCACCACCTCTGCCCCGGGCTCCTGGCCCGAACTCCCATGTCAGGGAGACGACAAGGGAGAAAAAGAGAGGAAAAAAGAAAAAGGAAAAAAAAAAGAAACCCAAAACTTTACCAGGAAGACAAAAAAATTTTTTTTTAAAAAACTACAAGTCTGTTTCTCTCAAAATTTGAAGAAAATTCAATCCAAAACCCATTCAGGATGGCTTTCAAATATGATTTTCACTAAAAATGAGGGAAAATGTGCTGTCTGAGCTATCTTTCCCCTCCCCCCCTCCCCCCCGAATGTCTGCTTATTCTCCTAAGGAGAGATTATTCTCATTATCAACAAATTGTAACTATTATTGTTCAAATCTAGGGGGTTTACTGAATATGCACTTCCTTTGGCTAATCAGGGAGCTACCCAGAATTATTTCATCTATTTACATTCATGTATGCAATTATATTTCATAATCTGATTACGTGTTTTATATCTTTATATGGATGAAAATGCTGAATGTTGCATTTCTTTTTTATTATATGAGTTGTCAAGTTCTTTTTGGATGGAAATAAGAGTTCAGTAACACTGTGGTGAAAACAGCATTAATTTCATCAGCTAAATAGACCTACCAAAATAGTGCTGGATGCAAAAGAAAGGAGCATGCTTCTCTACACATGTTCTGCACCTGAAGTTAATAAATTATGTTAATAAAGTTAATATGCAAAGGAGATATTTTCTACAGTCAAAAAATGGAATAGATTGTTTCTGATCATCACATCCTTCACTGTACTAAAACCAGCAGATCTTATCCTTTCAAATCTATTTTTTATTCATAGATAGGGAGAGGAAAACACATTTTCTGCTCTTCCAAATCCCAATCATGTTTTCAGTTTTGAGTGAATTAGTCATTGACCTGAACCAGCTGAATACATTGAAATGAAAAAAAAAAACCCACCTTCTCTGCTGTTGCTGAAATTGCTGTCACCAAGTTTATCACTGCAGCAGGGTCTGACTCCAGGTGCTGAGCTGGTGGCTTCTGCCGGCTCGGAGATCTCAACCGCTTTGAAACACTCTCAGAAAGTATCTTCAACCTAAGATTGTTTTGCATTTAATCTGATCTATTTACCTAAGTTATAAGTGGCCTTGGTCTCCTTCCCTATGGCATCCCACTGTGTTGTTCCAAACTGATGGGTGCAATGCCAACCTCAGCCCGTGGTGGGTCCCTGCGCCTCGCCCGAGCCTCACCCACCTGTAATCGCCTTTTGGTGGCGGGTGCCAGCGGTGCAGTGGGATCGTTAATCAGTGTAAGGGTATCCCAGAGCTACCTTATTTCTGCAGTTAGTGTATTTTATCAATTTTATTCATCTGGTATGAAATCAGAGGGGCACAAATGACCCACGTGTGCAGTGGTCTGTACCTGCAGGTGTCAGTCCCTACCAGTATCCCCCTGTCTCAGATCACCACTGAGGCAGCTCACCCTGGCCTTGTCCTGGCTCACCAGCACCAAAGCTTTCCTGGTTAGGGGGTATTATAGACTTGCAACTCATAAATATTTAATCTTCACATTAAAGATGTGGGGCAGAATAGCCATTAGGGTCTGACAATGAAAAGGTTTTCTCTTTTGATCATGATGTCAGAAGAATGTGGGACAAGATGGTTTTTTTATTAAGGTAAAGAGAAAATTGAAAGTGAAGAGAGAAAACAGTGAAAATTTGACCTGGAGGACGTCCAGTTGTGACTGCTGAAATGTTTATTTTAGCATCCAAACCTGTTCTTTCTGCTGTCGCTTGTATTTGAACTTACTCTAGGAGTGCAAATTACAGCAGTTCACACAAACCAGAATTATTTATGTCAGCTTCCATTAAGAACAGAAAATTTCAGCATAGAAACAAAAAAAAATCTTTATTTTCCTATCTTTGACTCAAACCATGGTGTCCCTATAGCACGAAACTGCTGAGTCCTTGCCCTTGCTCTGGCAAACCAGTCTGAAAGCCCATCATCTTCTGTATGGACTCACGGCAGATGAGGCCATTCAAAGGGCACCACCCTCCCCATCGCATGGCTCGGGAGAAAAAACTGTCTTCCTGATAATGCTCCCATGGATTATTTCCATAGTATTTGAGGGCAGCACCTGGAGAGCATGAGCAGATGATCTGCTTCTGTTAACTGCTTGCCAGGGTAATTAAAAAAAAAAAAAAGTTTAAAATGGTTTATTGCAGATTTCTGCATTTATATCAGTAATGTAAATGTGTAGTTAATTGCTCTACTATATATTTATTACTTTTTGAGCCATTCCAGTTTCTTGGTCATGGCATTTTACAACTATCGAAAGCAGAGCATTTTGGACATCTTTATGTGTAATACCATAAAGAGGGTTTTTCAGGACACCGTTTGCCTCTTAAAAATGCTGCTCTCAGTCTGTATTTTCCCTATGCTCAGGACAGGTCCCTCCTCAGGGCTGAGCTGCTGAAGAGTCTAAGCAAGTCCCTGGCTGGGGACATGCAGCTCTGGAGCAGAGACTAAGGTGGGCAAGGAGGGCTTGGCTTAGACCTCGGTAAAGCAGCGAGTCTGCAATATTATTTCAGCAGGCTTGACCCAGTAAATACTGGTTTAGAGCTGAAAATTAAAAGGCTTATGAGTACTTCCCCCATGAAAAACAATGTTCTTTTCTTTTTATGTTTTGATAAACAGTAGGACTTTCTGAAAGGCTCCTGCACAGCAGCCTCTTAAGGGTCTCCCATCCATACTGACTACACATGACACCCACCGCAAACCACAGCATATGGGTTGGCAGAAACAAATACAGCATGGAGAGAGGGTAAGGCATGTCTCTGCCAGGCTCCTCTCTCCGTCCTACCTGGGATCTGGCTCCTTTCTCTTGCAGAAGAAGAGAATAGTAGCTCTTGTTTCTAGATGTCACTGCTTGGTTTGCTGACCTATGGTAACAGCCTTGACTTCTCACTCAACAGAAACATAAAGCCAACAGGAACCATCCCACAAAATGGCATCCAGGCGGCAACGCAGTCTTTTGGCAGCTTAGCCTGATTTGGGATGCAACATGGCAAAAGCATCAAAACAGACGTGGCACTGTGGACCGAAAATAAAGCAGAACTGAATGAGAAACACAGACACTGATCAATGGTTGAAGACCTCTGTCCTTGAAAGAAAACACAAACCATTTTTATCTGACATCAGTGTTTTATGAAGATTTTGTCAGTCAATTTAACTTCTAAAAAGTTCAATAGTAAGTTTCTTCTATTTTTCTCCCTCCTCATTCAATAAAAAAAGACATTCTATTGTTTCTGCAAGCACTTATCACTGATACTACCATGATGTGGCTGAGTAGTGATGAGTTGTATTACGGGATAGTGTCGAGACAAACAGTGGTGCTGTGGGGAGAAGGAGCTGTTGTGGCCTCCTTGCAGAGAGCACTCAACACTCAACCCCACTGCGCTTCCTCCACCCCATCCTGTTTTCTGATGTAGAACAAACTTTGGGTCTGTGCCCTAACACCAGTTCTCTTGATAACTCTGTTTTACCCTTTTCTGCAGACTTTCTTCCTTTCCTACTCCCCTCAGGTCATTTAACCAGTGATTTTTGTATCCAGTCACTTGTCTTCAAGATCTTCGACATGGGAGGACACAGGTTTTATTACAGCTCTTCCACTACCAAGTTCCTCGTCCTCCTCAGCAGGAGCAGGACGTTGGCTGTATGGACCTTCTAGGTTTTGTTTCAGCGTCGATGCCTCTTCAGCTTCCTTAAAAATTGGAAAGAAAGGTGGTAACTAGGAATTCTTTATTTTACAAAGCACCTATGATTTCTGTTTCACTGATTTCCAGGAAGGAGAGAAGCCCTAAGCCCATTCAAAGCTGCTCTGCCTGCATAGCACGGGCATGCTGTGACACGCCGTGCCCCCACGGTCTTGTTCTAGCATTTATCCAAAGATGTACCCAATTGCTGTTCCCATTTTAGGCCACGCTACATGCTGGGTACATTTTGGAAACTTTTGTTCCACATTAATTTATGCTCAGTGTTTTCCTGACACAGAGAATTTATTTGTTTAAATAAGTGTCTAAATCTATGAAGTCACTTTGCTTTGGGCCCCTACTGTTGCCGTGCCCACCCCTTTCTGCCTTTAACCTGCTGAGGCACATGGCTCAGATGATTTGTACAGACACAGCGGTCAATAGTCCTCACCCATGGACCTGGCTTCAGCCCTTGGTCCATCAGAGCCTCTGGCTGGTCCCTACCCACTGCTTGGCCTTTGCTAATTCGTCCAGGCTGTGTCTTAAGGGATGAAGTAAGTGACGGGGTAGTTGGGGAGAAATCTTGGAAGTCCTTTTAGAGATACTTTGGATATTGCAGTGTTTGTTGGATTCATGACTTGCCCTAAGATGAGACACATTGGTAAACCAGAAAGATGAAGAAGCACCATGGAATGAATTTCCACTCCTATGGCGTGGCTCCTACCTTCCTCAGCTTTTATTTTCCTTTTTTCATCTGCTACACTTGGTCTGCCCAAATAGCCTTGTGAGATGGTTATTAGAGGTTGTTTGTTTATTATTATTATTTCTACTTATTACAGTTTCAAAGTACTTTTGTGCCTGTGGAGCAAAGCCCACAGCAATTATTTCTTTCTTTCTTTTCTTTTTTTTTTTTTAAATCTAGGGACTCGAGCTGTAGTATGGAGGAAAGTGGTGATTGCAGCAGAACCAGTACACAGGGACCCCTTTTGCAAATCTCTGTGGTGATCCAGCACCTCCCACCCCACCGGCTGGAGTCACCGGTGCCACAGCGCGCCGAGGCTGGCTTGGGAGGTGACTCCACGTCCCGCTGCTGTCCTTCACCTGGCAAGGACTGACCTGTGGATCTGAGCTGTGATGGCCGGAGCCCAAACCGCCCAGGAAAACAGTCCTGAGGTGCAGTGTGTTGCCCCCAGCTCCAGCACCCTGCACCTCTGCTGCAGCATAGCACTGCCCGCTGGCACTGAGTCACCGCAGAGGCAAAGCCGTCTCTGAGCACTTGCTCCCACAACAGAACTCCACAGCGCAAAGACAGATATCATTAAATATAACTTTATTGGGTTTCATTGTACAATTTTTTTTTTTCCACATCTTTCTCCTTTCTTCTCTCCATCTTCCTCTTGATGTCTCCAGCCTATGTTTCATCGTAGATACAGAGCAACTTTAAAGTTTGTTGGCCGTATTACCCAGACCAATTCCAGCCCCAGTTTCCTATTTTTTAGTTGGATTTTTCTTTTTTAGATTTTACGCAATAAGCAATATGTCATTTTTGCCTGGCTGGAGCAGAGTAGCTTTCAGATAATTTCCTTGCACCCTTGCCACCCCTACTTGATCTGTTCTGGGGTTATTTGCTGCCTTTTGTTGCAAAGCTGTTTCTCAAACAGTTTAATTTATCTCAAGGTAAATGCAAAAAAAAGAGTCACATAACAACTGAAATCCTCTAAAAACCTTGTGAGCACCAAAAATGTACTGTTTTGTGACCAATTAACTGCACCCTTTTTTTCACGGTGCCCTCTCAGTACTAGTACAAAGTCAATAAAGAGGAAACAAAACCATTACAGTACAACTGTTACTTTATTTGAATGTGTAAGAAATCAAAAAATCACGACTATATAGCCTCCATTGCTAGCATCGTATTTCAGCTGGCCAAACTGCACTAGCAAGGTCACCAGTGGGTACCAGACCTGAAGGTCTCAAATCTTCCATCGGTTAATTTTGACCTGAACGCTGAGAAGTATGATTTCTTATATGTAACAATTAAATTTAGCATTAAATATGAGAAAAAGAGATATCTGGGGTTTAATTATTTAATTAATACAATTTAAAGTTCCAGTCTAGTTCATTTTATTTAAAACTTTAGTATTTTATGATGTATCTGAGTAAAGATAATGATCACTTTTTAAATGATACACACCAACTTTTTAAAACTTTTTATTACTTGTTGGACTTTAGGAACGTTCCTCCTTCGTATGCTTTTGTAGAGATTGCATACTCTGACTCCCGACCGGGTGCTTTCTCTTCCTTTTCCTGTAAAACTTAGGGCAGTACATTGTATAATGACAAGTGACCAAAAAAAATCAATTTGTAATCTGATTTGAGGGTTTTGATTTCCTCTGATGAGTTTAAATTTCATTAAAAGCAACCTTATTCGAACATAAAAGAACTCCTTGAAGGGTAAAACAGGGAATTGTCTCAAAGAGTATAAAGAATCTAAACTCTTTTGTGCTATTTATTCACGGCATTAATTGTGAGGTCCAACAGGCGGTGTCGGTTGGCAGATGCACTGTTATCGGCCCCGCGATCTGCACGAGGAGGGGAAAAAAAGCACAAGGGCTCACATTCAAAAATCGTTCTTTGGCATATTGACACTTTAGTTATCAACAGCCCTTATTATCTGCTTAGCAGCGGATCGCAGCTTGCTGGTGACATAATAAGCTACAAATCACTGATGGGGCCTTTCTGCATTCTCCTAATTGTGTGTATTCTCTAGAAAAAAATTATCGTTGGGCCTCTTGTCTTGATGAGAAATTGACATTTTCTGGTGGAGCCTGGCGAGCACTATGTGGGAAGATAAGACTTATAGTTGTTTTAAAGGAGTGCAGCCATTCTTTCAGAGGCCTCTTTATTGCTCTAGTTGACCCACTTGATGAGTATGGATTTCATGAGGTCTTTTTCAGCATTTGAACTATAAAAGGTTCAGAATGACACCACCCCTTATAGACAAAAGATAACCTTGCCCTTTGAATATATTGATTCTTTATTAACTAGGCTGTTTAATGCAATGAAATGAGGCATTAGATTGAAGCCTATTTCAAGTGCTTTGAATAATCTTTAAAAGCTTGAAAGACTTTAAAAAGCTGCTCTTGTAATAATTGGCATATACTTTTAGAGACTCTATTCCTTCATTTTGATTAAGGAATTTTTATCGTCTTCCTATGTCTAAACTCGCTATAGGCTGACACAACATATTTTCTCACCAGGGCTATTACCAAGTTACAGGTAGGGATGTGTCATAGGTGGTGGATTGCTCTAGGACTTGTCATTCCTAGCACAAAATGTATGGGTTTTCTTCTTTTGTATTTTCTTTGCATTGGAAGTTAGACGGACCATTTTGATGCTCATTATTCAAACCTTTGAAATCAACCTAAAAGGAAAAGTGCCAGTAGGCATCATGCAGACTTTCATCCCTATAAACCGTCTTATTTTTTAGTGGGATGCATCTGATTATGCCGCTGTTTAAACATGATACACAGATACATACTCAAAGTGGAACAAGTGTCCATGCATAATAATAATAATAATAATAATAATAATAATAATAATCCAAAGTGCTCTATATTTTTAACATCTGTTTTTATCAAACAAAAAAAATATGGAACTACTGGACAAGAAAGGAAACATACTTAAATATCCCATTTTTCTGTCTTCGTAAATTGTCACTACAGTAATCTGCACCTTCTCATCACACTCCATCACTTAACTGCTGAAACACGGGGCGACAAAGGAAAGACTCAGGCATATGGCGTGTTGTTTGGCAGTATATACACATACACAAGTACATACATTTACTTCGGAACTCAGAGTTTCTCAGTGCCCTCTCGAAGTTGCCAGCAGCCCTCTGGTAATGGCAGCATAAAACGCACATAACGAACTCCTCTGCTTTGCCGGGATAGACACTTGTGTTGCTCTGCCTGCTGTGCATGCAGCCAGACCCATACTGCGGTACAAATACACTTTTTCTGGTGGCTGTGGTCACACAACGATGTGGGCACACACTTGGCATCTGGGGTAGGGAACTCAGACCTGTACTTCAGGCTTAGCATCGTAACTGTCTCCCACAAACCCACCTTCCGACTAGGAGGCTGAGTCGTGCCCACCTCGGCATATTTATAGTTCGAGTACATTATATGTAAATTGCACGTACTAGAGTCCAGAGGATGAAATATTTTTGTTCAGTATTATAATTAGCAAAAGCATTTGCTTCCTTATCAGCATTTAAAAGACAACTACATCGACCTTCGGTGTCAAACCGCTGCATGGAAAATTTGGGTTGTGCTGTGTTTAAAATAACTTTTCCTGTTTACAGACTTTTACAATATGATATTAAAATAGAAAAAAAAAATACTCTACTGTTACCTTCACTTTACAAAAAGAGTGTCTAAAGCACAGTTTTGGTTAAATACTTCACCAAGGCTGAGCAACAAGTCATTGCCGGGCTGCGGAGCAGAGGTCTCCTCCCTCGTCATCCTTCTCGGGGGCTGCCTGGGCTGGCTATCCTGGGGCACCGAAAGCCCACGTCAAAGATTGTGCTTTTTCTTAACCAAGACATAACTTTGAATTCTGATATTTAGAAATGAAACCCCCAGTGTTGCATTGTTTTGTTTTGTGTTTAGTCACTTTTTTAATAATCAAACCAGATAAAATTACTAAAAATGAAATTCACAGACAAGAAATACTTTAATTAAATATTGTGTAAAATGAACATTTTTTTATACAGTTAAATATATGAAAAAATGTACAGATAAAACAATCTTATTGTAGGGTCTTTAACAGTAAAATCTACCATTTAGTGAAGCTTTCCGTCTGGAGACAATGAAGCAATGAGTGCATTGACTAAGTAATCTAAAACACAAACAGATTGCATTTATGAAGAAACTTGCAAACTTTCTTAACATGTACACGTGACCTCTTCTTTAGAGCAAAACCTTACTTAGACAAAATATAACGGAGGCAATTCAGTTCCAAAGTGACTTCTCAGGCTTTTCCACTTAGCTAAGCCTTATTCGCTATCACAAAGGAAATGCGCGCGGCATTTATCAGCTGTGATACACTGTAACGTTCTTTTAAACCCTTTAATAAATGCTTTACTAAAATGGGCATTTTTGCCCAGAAAGAAAAAAAAAAAAATCCCTCCTTTTTGGTTAAAACTTTAATTCTGCTGCAGTTTGCAACATGTTTTGCAGTGCTGCGTTTGCAACCTATTTAGTGCAAAGTAAAAAAAAAACTCCACATTTGTCTCTATGGATTTGGTACTAACAGCCACGATATACGATGGAGGTCGTTCCAGTTTAAAAAGTACAGTCATCTACGGGTCTGTTACAAAAAGTTCCATAAAAAAACCAATAAACCTAAATAAACAAACCCCAAACATTTAAAAATTATGTACGATCCTGATTTCACATGAAACCTTTATCTTTTTTAAACAGTGCAGGGTTCAGGAGAATGCAGAGTGCAGCAGAAAATAGACACATAAAGGAGTGATATAGTTGTACACCAGGTTTGTGCTTTTTTTTTTTTTTTTTTTACACCAGAAATAATCCAAATGAAGTAGTGACTAACAATTGTGGTGTAAGCCTGTGATAAAATAGCACAAAAGTTCTTCAAAGAAGTTCACTTTTAAGGCATCAGAGAAGTTAATGTGGCAAACATTTTAATTAAAACATCAGAAGTGAATTTATTTTAAACTTTAGGCCTCTGAATTTTTCCAGTAAACACAGTTCAGCTATGTGGCAAAGTCATGGGTGGCAGCTAAAAATGACTTTTTACAATCTTTAAAAAAAAAAAAAAAAAAAGAAAAAGAAAACAAAAGAAAAAAAAAAGAAATGCAACCACAAAATAGAGTCATCTTTTTTGTGGCTGTATCACATGCACATATTCTACTAGTATTCATTACAGCCATGTGGCACAATTTTGATTTGACTATACAACAAACAACTTTTTTTTCAAAATTATTTGTTCTGATAACTTAAAAATAATATAAAAATAAACAATGAATTTGACTTTTCCTCAAAAATAAAAAAAAAAAAAGGATGGAAAGTCTAAATAATAGCAACTTTATGAAGTACAAATGAAATGTACGGACACTAATTTATTCAAAAGAAAAACATGAAGGCAACAGTTCTTGGCTTAATGCTATTCTCAGCATCACAATACCAGGCCATGACAAAAACCAATACATACAAGAAAAAAAAATGATGAAAAGCAATATACAAAATTTCAAAGATAAATACAATATTTATAGTTGATATGTTACAAAATAAATTCCCTTAGTGACTGCAAGTGTTTATGTGAAAGAAAGTGTTGCAATGAATAAGACTATTTTATTCCTTATAGGCTTCATAAGGAATAAAATTTGCTTTTCTAAATATTTAAGTGGATCTGAAAAAAATTCAAGACAAGTGTATAAATATTTAGCTACAACTTTGGCAAAATCACAAAAGTCTACAATTTTATAACCACATACAAAACACATTAGGGAAGAAGGATCTAGAAGTCAAAAGGACAATTTTCTGGTACAAGAAACATAGACTTCACAGTAGCCTAAGAATGCAATAGTATACAGTGCTAGCAAAAGTTGAAAAAATGTTGCAGATCACACTTGCTTAACAGGAAGCTCTAGCAGTGGAAGTATATTTTTTTTTACCAACAGACAGTAGCAATTTTTTTCTCTGTCAGTGTGCTTGTTGAAGGCAAGAGAATTCAATATCAAAGTTACAATTTCTAACTACAATAAGTTACAAAGTTCCATTTCATTAAGATGAAGTTAAGCAATGATAAACCCTCCCGCGCCCGCCCCCGCGCCCCGGCTTTTGTTTTTCTAATCATATATTCATCCTTTTTTTTTTCCAGTTTGATGGCTCATAACCTCCTTGGCCCCCTTTTTTCCACCACAAAAAAATATTTCACATTATAGAGATACACAACCATTGTGAATCTAGTTATGAGTACAGAAAAATGTTCGGAGGCATTTTTCATCAGTGTTTCATGATAATCAAAATGGTGCATCCACAAAGTTTCTCCCAACACATAGCAAGTACTAGACATAGCCAAGACGTAATCAGAAACTTTATACAAAATAGGCGTCGCTTTTTCCTTATTCTTCAGGACTGAGAAATGTGAAAATATGAGAAAAATTCAGTCAATAAAATGGAATTGTTCATGAAGAAGTAGGCTGTTTGCATGTAGATTCTTAATAGTTTAAATAAAATCTTTAAACAAAGTCTTTTTTTTTTTTTTTTTGTAGCATTTCGATTTGTTGCTGATTCTGTGTGAAGATACTGTTTCCATCAGCATGTCTTAATATACTAAACTTGTCCCCTAAGCCCATCCTCTGAAGCTTGGTGCTACGGTAGGTAAACAAAAGTGACTTTACATTGGCGGGACTACAAGCCCAGACATAGCTAAAAGAAAAAGAGAAGAAAAATCAGCCGTTATTAGCACGCTTGGGTAAGGCACATCTGGTTCAAAGCGACCGCGATGCTCGGCACTGGCCGGGAGCGGGACAGGGCGAGCGGTTGCAGACCCGGGCTCCTCCACGCTGCACCACAGCATCCTCTGACCAAGGGACCACGGACATGTGCTTCTCCCAGCGAAACACTCCACAAGGGCTTCATGTTGTGGAAGGAGGCTCTGAGCGGGTTTTTGTGCGCAGAGCATCCCGACTCCCACGCGCGCGGCATCTCTCCCAGTGCGGGGCTAAGAGCGAGGCGGGGGCCAGGCTCCTGACAGCTGAGGAACACCACGGTCACTCCTCGTCATGTCAGGCATCACTCGGGGACGTCCCGTAGCGGGAACCCCACCAACCATCGCTTCATGCCCAGGCCTGGTACCTGGGCTGAAAACCTCCATTTCCAGGATTGTACTTTATGATAACAGCTGGGCCGAGCAAGCCAAGGACTCTCAAAGACCAAAGCCAAGTACCCTACACCTGCTCTCAACTCTGGAGACCAAGCGCCATAAAAAGGCATGAGGTTAATATCCCTGACCAGCCATCTCCTTTTTTTTTTAACAGATAAAGACTGAGATGCCAACAACTACTGCTTTTTTCCTGGTTAACTCTTTGGTAGAAACATAATTTAGGCAGTCTTTAATTTTAGTGTTGTTTAATTTTTGCCATAATGATATTTCTCATTAATTTATGTACAACAGATATTAATAAATCTGTTCGTGTAGTGATGTGAACTTCAATTTCTCAGTTCATTAATTTCAACAATATTAATTTATTTCAGATTCGCTGTTACAGCTTTACGGTTTGGAAAAGCTGGGTACGTACACATTTCATACGTAACATAGCCTCCTACAGCAGCCAGCAGCGCAGTCTGCAAGACCAGAATTGCTCCAACAGCTGCGACGAGAGCCCCGAGCAGTTGTGGTCCAGCAGGCGCCGTAGGCAGCTGTGCAAGCTGATGCAAAGGACTTGTGTGGGAATATATCTCTCCAAAACACATCTCAAGTGATGCTCTTGAAACAGGTTAAAGCTTTCCAACTCTGGTACTTTTTTCCCCCGATTAGACATATCAAATATGTCAAAATTAAAATGGCAGTTATAATTTTGCATGGTTTATAATACGACGTATTTTAAACCTAAACAGCGACCGAAGTTACAAAACTTAACTGGAGAATAGTGCATATATTGGCAGAGACCCTTTCTACCCAAAACATTTAGTTTCCATATCATGTTTCCACTAAATCTCCTGTGAGTTTTCCGTCAGCAGGAAGTCTGGCACCACGTCAGGCAGCCCCAGAGAGATTTGGTTCCTAGGGTGCACCTGAACTGGGGTACACGGGAGCTCATTTTGAGGTGCTGCTACGCTGCAATACAACCCTCAGCTGCCCTAGCCATCAAGATCACCACAGGTCAACCCAAAATATAGGGTCTTCCTATCTTTTCGGGTTCAGGTTCAGCAGTGATCTGTCATCACGCTCCATGTCCAGGTGATGGTGAGACCTAAAGGCTATGTCTCGGAGCCAGCACGAGACATGCTCTGCCAGCATGCTAAGCAAAGTGCGAACGTCCAGGACTGATCTGGACATTTGCTTCTTGAAAGAACAACTCAGCAGAAAAAAAAGTCCAGATTTTTCTTCCAGAGGTTGTGTGCACAAATACCTTAATAAATGGCACATCATTATTTGGTACTAATACCCTGCACATCTTGATCACACGTTTATCATAATCTTGCGTTTGGTTTCTGCTGTGTGAAAATCTAGGTTGTCTGCTACATACTTTTCTGGGGGAAAAAAGTCTGAATTCTTTCATTTAAGAGATTTAGCCATATTTGTTGAATTCTATCTGTGGCACAATGAGAGGGGGGGTGCAAAATTGGTGCTCCAGACATTTATTTCACTATTTACTTTAGTAGCAACATTTGACAATTGTGAATTTCTGCTCTACGTTTCCTGCTGTGCAAATTGATACCAAATGCCTTCTTAAAGAAAAATGGGGTGGCTAGTTTTGTAATAATAACTTTAATAGTTTCATCCAGGGGAAGACCAGAAAATTAAGCAGGATACAATTTTAAAAGAATATAGAGAACCTTTTGCTCTGCATTACAGTCATAAAGCTTAACCAGAGAGCAATATCTTTCACAATCTATAAAAAGTAAATTACAATTGAAAACCAAATTTTGAACACATATTGTACTTCCAACTTTGCAGCAAGCCAGAACTTTCTCACTAAAAAAAATTATTTTATACCTTAAATGTCCATTGTTTTAAACAGTAAAAGGCCCTCTGCCCTAAGGAACCCATACGCTAGCATCCTGCTCTTAAAAAAAATGTGTAAGTACTTAACTTTCTGATCATAGACTATGCAATGGAAGTCATACAGAGTTAACAAGATTGTGGCTTTTTGGATAAGGTCCAAAGGCCCTTTTTTGTAGACTTACAGGAGTGAGTCATACCCACAGGACAACAGAGAGAGGGGTATCTCCTCTGCGAGCTGCTGCTTCCGAGTTTTGACCCTAATTAGGGTATCAGTTGGCTGAGGATGGATGCGCAGCTGACAGGCGTGGCATACGAATGCAGCAAGGAAGAAGACTACATGTTAGCTCTGCCTGGCATTGCCTGCACGCTGACCTTTCTGAGATTTCCCCAGATTGTCTTCTTTTTTACTCTTTTTCTTTTCTTCTTAGCCTCTGTCCTGGATCTCTTTAGAAAAAAGTGAATCCCCTTGTTAGCTATAGGCCTCTCCATGTTCACTCTTGAGCAATAAGTCCTAAAACGCAGAGTGGCTTTTTGGGGCATGCTTACTAGCAGCAAGATCTTGCTTCTAGTGTGGTGGGCTTAGGTAGTCCTGATGCTTAGGGTGATGGTACCACAATCCAGAAGGTAGAGCAGCTCTACCTCTGCTTTATACTACATTACGAGACAAAACTCTCCATCTGAGGTCCAGATGGAGCTCCACAGTTCTGCTCCTGCTTTCTCACCATCTTAGATGTACCAAGAACAGCTTTTTTTCCACACACAGGCAAATCCTATGGTGGTTTACGCAGCAAGGATCGGTGCAATTAACCCCCAAATCCCTGTAAAAGGACTACCCGTGTCTGCAGGGCTGTTACATGTCAGGTTTTGCCATGCTTTCACCTGCCTCTGCCTCTGCACAGTGCTAACAAACCTTCATAGGAAAAACTGGGCTGCCCGGCCCCATCGTGTTGGTGTGCGATGCCTTGCCATAGCGGGGTCAACCAGCTTCCCTGAAAACTATCCAACTGGCTATTATTTCAGAACAGAGCTTATGTGGGGAAAGGTAACATAACAAGCAACGAGAGAGAGGATATCCTGCCCTGTGATTAAAAGAGCACGTCATCCCTTCTTTATCCAGATTCATAAACTGCAGGATTTACCTTAGATACAATGACAGTGACCACGAGCTCTTACTTCTGTCTTGGCTTGACTAAATGTATGTGACCATTCCTAACAGTGCAGACTCCTCAGCTGTCACTCAGCTCATTCACATCCTGCTGTATGATGAGGATCTGTACTTGAAGATCACTGAAAAACTTTAACTGCGTTGGACTGCAGCTCTTGAATTCCATAATTTAATGTAAAAAATGTGCTGATCAGAAAACTCTCGAGCTGCTTGTACAGCGTTCAGAAAGCAACTAATTAAATTTTAAAAAGGGCTCAATGACAACAAATGACTAAGAAGATAGGAAGAAGGAAGCAGAACCCCCCTAAATAACTGTACAGGTAAAATGCAGGGTAAATAAGTATCTCCTGCATTGCTGGCTTTTCTTTATGACGTCTCATGAAGGAAGCATATGACAAATTCATCCCTGTCTTGCCACTCAATTCTGGCTGCAATTCAGTTCAAGGCATGGGTTGAGATCTGTGAGGACAGCTGGGCGAAGTACTGTCATCCCAAAGCCTTTCATGAGTTCAGTTTGAATTAACTCAATAGCTTTGGTTGGAAAAAATGATGGTGCCTCTCTGCTGTGATGATAAAGGAACTCACCAAGGATATGACAGATGCAATTTGATTTTCTCCTCAGCCCAAGGGGACCTGAACCCTGATATTTTGCCTTTCACTACAGCACCCTAACTCTCATGATACAATCACCTCATGGTGCCATGTTAGTTCGCATAAATAATTCAACTTTTTGTCACAACCCTGGAACTCAGTGCTCTAATTACCAGACCAGAAAGACATTCTTGGTATTTCTCTGGGTCATTTTGCTCAACACAAAACGATTCAGTTTAGCTGCTTCAGCTGGGTGAGGAAAACATGACAATTTTTTTTTTCCCCCAACACTTCTATTCATTTTCAGTTTGGCTGCTGAACCAAAACCCGAAGTTTCTGAACATCCTTACATCTGGATACCTCCGTGTTTCACAAGCTTTGAGTGCTCGGTGGGGTAGGGACAGCCTGGTGAGGCAGCAGCGCAGATCTCAGGGACACCTAACCTAGAGCTTTTGTAATACCCAGGGGATGCTGGACTTCGAGGGATGACACCAGGTCTGCCGCTTGGATTGCAGCATTCTAAAATCAGGGGTTCAAGGGACCTTTAAGCCTTCAGTGGGCTGTCTGGGCCCAGAAGAAGCTTAGTCCAGAGCAGGGTTGGGCCTCAGCCTAAGAGCTAACTTCGCGACCTATTTAACAAAATCAGCGTTGGTTGATTTGAAGTCGTCTACCAGGTATTTTGTACCTGAGGATGAAGATGTATGGTTACTGGGGGTTTGGGGAGGTGCCAAGGGAGATTGGGTGCTTGGTGTTTGCTGGGAATTGGGCATTTAGCCTGCCCAGTTCTGAAAACCCCACTTTGCAGGAATCTAGATCTCTTAAACACCTGAAACCTTGAACATCTGATGGGAAGTCCTTTATTTACATACTAAAATTACATAAATTTGGATAATTTTAATTTAGATCTTTAAATAATTTTATTTTTCAGAGTAAAGCAGTATCAACAAGTTGATAAGAATATATACATACATATCTGCTACAGACTAGCTACAGAATAGCTGTTCAGATCTAAGCCATGTGTTACCACATTTCATTTTATTTTATTTTATTTTATTTTATTTTACTTTATTTTATTTTATTTTTTATTTTTATTTATTTCAGTATTTACTTCTTATACTAGTGTATTTTTATAAGAAGAGGAAAGTAGGACACTGGATTATTTTATGAATGGATAATCTTTTCTAAGAATATTGCTTACACCTAGTATAGTTTTCTACTTACAGTAACATAGTAAAGCTTCCACTAAAGACATACGCAATGACAGAAATTGTTAATCTAATTATCCTTTTCTTTAACATTCATCCTACGATAAGATTTGTGTAGCTGGATCCTCAGCCTTTCATTGACCTGAGTGCATAATAAGCTCTCAGATGCTTCTTTGGGCCAAGAAGTTAATAACAAGGTACAGGGACATCCATTTTGAGATCCTGGTCTCGAATGGCCTGGATTTTTCATGGACAGGCAGTTCTGTGGGATTGTCTCTCCAAAGTGCCTTAAGCTAGATATAGCACAAAATGCAGGTGTCCAGAATTAGTTTGGGCAAATCAAAATATCTGTCTTCATCTGTTTGCCTGTGAGAGTTCATCATATTACGGATATCATGGCAATACAAAGAATAAATAATACTGCACTATCTACATCTTAACTAAAGAAAGTCAAGAGGAGTGATGACCTCCAGGGTAAGAGTGTCTGCAACCCTTTCTGATTTCCATGGGATTTGAAATGCTTCAATTTACTGCACTGTGCAACGAGGCTCGTGATTTGTAAATTGGAGGCAAACAAACCTTTTAAACGATTCTAATGCATCTGACAATATTATCTTCTAAAAGTTAAGATATGCCGTAAAAAGGAAATCTTCTTTGTTCATATGTATGTATGTTTCTCCACCAAACATACACTGTATCATAATGCCTCCTGCCCCACTACCAGCAGATGACCATGGAAATTCTGCAACTGATTTATAAATTGTTCATTACACTACCCACACGAAATCACACAGATTGAAGAAATGCAGAAGCTTAAAATTGCCTGCCTTAATTAAAATATTTAGTTGTTCATTTAGGGAAGTATCCACTCTAACACCACAGTAAGAGAGTGAGTTGGGACCAACACAGCATGCAAACTAACTCACTGCACAAGCAGCTAGCTAGTCCAAGGGAAGGTTAGTTCACTGAGTAAGAGCTTAACCTAATTTACACTAATTTGATTTACTTTCAAATAACTATTGCATCATATGTAAAATGAGGAAGCCTCACCACGTTATGCTGGAGTGCTGCTGGTTTTAAACATCCATAGAAATGTGTTCAGAAAACTTATAAACGCCAAGAAGTACACAAAACCTCCGAGAAGCATTCAGGGATGCAGTCTTACTTTAAAATTTAAGGCACAAACTCCTAAGGGAAAATGCCAGAAAAACAACCAGTTTTCTCTAATGCAAGTATTAAAAGTGTACTAAGATTTGCTTAAAATCTTAGCATACCATTCGTGCTACCCTATTTCTTCTCCTGCTTTTGCATTCACTATGCGAGCACCAGAAACCCAAAAATACCGTGAGGTACCTTTCTCCAAAATAAACGATCAAGGCTTGAGTGTATGCACCAAAAAAGCAATACACAGAAAATTGAGAGAGATCCAGCTCACCTTGAAGTCCATTTCCATTTGCACTGGTGCAAGATGGCGGAGGAGAGGCTTGGGGCCTGACAACAGGAGCAAAGGCGCTCTTTTGTTTCACTGCAGAGATGACATTGGCAGGTGAGAATGAGAAAATGCCGTGTGTACTGCTACAGTTTGAAGGGAGGGTGACCGAAGAGGCTGCCATGGTAGGGCTTGACGGCACTACTGCAATAAAGCAAAAATAATCAGGACTCAGATTGAGGTTTTCACGGCAAACATGGAAAAAGAGAGTGATAGGGCCTTGCCTCTTAAAATATATATATATATATATATAAAAAATATATATAAAAAAAAAAAATGAAATGCCTTGGCTTGGCCACTCTCTGGATAACAGGCAAACTCTTTTGTGTTGGACTTTTGTTACAAATTGTGCAGTCCAATTTTTTTTTCTATCTGAGATTGTATTATGGCACAAACAGATCAATTTATTATATTCATTTTTTCGTCCAGCCTCCAGAGTCACCCCTCCTTTTATCCAGTAGCTCACAATATAGGAAATCAAAACAATGCAAGTATTTGATTTTGTAGTAAATATGAATCTATATGATGATGTGTTACCAAAAATAGACACTTACTGCCATAAGGAGAGTTAGCTGAGGAGCCATTAAGAAATCCAGGGGAACCTGGTACACCTAGATTGGGCATGCCGGCATTGCCATATCCATTCATGCTATTGCTGACTGTGTTGTAATTGGACTGCTGAGGAGTACTGCTGGGAACATATCCTCGCGGGGAAACACTGCTTGTGTTGCGACTGTAACCTACTGTGTTAGAAACCCCCCCACCCCAAAAAAATAATGTTATTTTATAATATAGACTTAGGGCTGGGGGGTTTCCTCATGCAGCATATATTACACAGTTTTAATTGATTGCACAGCTTTGCTCTAAGTTGTCTCTTACTGCCCTATCAACTCTTGCAGTTTGAGATAACCTTATCACGCCAACCCTACTTAAATCATCTGCGAGCACTCTATGTTGTCTCTCCTCTTAGCACAGACAGCCAACAAAAGCTCTCTTCGATCCAGCTGTGTCAGGTGCCTTCACGTTTGTCTTTAGGAGCAATTATCAACAGGCTCGAGTCCCGCTTTGTACCAACACACTGAATGAACTTTCAGCCTCTCCAGACCTTCAAATGCCATAGCTGACAAGAAAAACTTTTTTGTTGCAGTGATTTACTTTAAAAGGCTGTTTTGGGGTCTTCATTTTATGATTGATATTTTTATACTAACAACAAGCTCGTACTTTCGTAAGGTGTAGCCATCGGTGAAAAGTAATTCAAGATCAAGTACAGAATTTTATAAGGCTTATTAGCTTGGAAGTGCATTAAAAGACAATCTTTTTAGAAGAGGAAACATAGCAGAATCAGGATTTTAAACAACAATTTGTTCCTATCTGAGCAATCAATTTAATAATTACGTTACAAGCAAAAAATATGGGTTTGAACATATCTAATAAACCTGTTTCCCTCCTTTCATTAGTATCAAAATTAATTTTAAATGCAATATGCTACATGCATTTT
>NC_134953.1:31885000-31890000 GCF_965638725.1 Aptenodytes patagonicus
ATCTTCCTGTAACTTCCCAATCATGCATTTGTCATAATGCAGTAATTTTCTAGCTACAAACAGATCCTCGTAATGAGGCAGTTTTTCACATTAGCAGCATAACTACATAATAAGAACATCTGCAGTTCCTTTTCTGAGGGACAAGAGAGAGCTTCAATTAAGCCATGGGGATTGTTAAATAAGATATAGTATATTTTACTAACAGGGACACCCGCACCCTGCTTTAGCAGACTGCAAGCCTTCAACGTGCCTGAATGAACACAGGTTGTAATGTGTAAAAATTAAATAAAGTAAAATTAAATTGCTCAATACAGAGACATTCCTCTAGAGGGTGTTAGTGATTTCAGTGACAAAGTGCTATTTGCTGACAAGTAGTTTACACATTAACCAGCTGAATCCAAGGGGGAAAAATGCCAATAGCAATTATATCACCTTGAGGTTATTAAATGTCCTACTGATAAGTAACTAGGTGAACTTGACCAGGTGATAAAGACTGCTGTGAGCAAATGATTGTGCAGTGAAGAATGTCTCTTAGTCCTGCTGTTTCTCCAGATAGCTTTTCTTTCAAAAATGACTGTATAAAAAGTTGCATTAAAAATGTGTGGCCACTGAAGACAAAATTGATATTTAACTCCCCGCTGAATACTTCACCCCTATCAGAGCACCTTTATCATTTCACCTCAAAACATTATACAAAGTCTGCAAATGCCTGTTTTTTCTCCTTTTTTAGGCTTTAAAATGATGCTAAGTTCACCACTTTATCATCAACTGTCTCTACCAAGTGCATTTCATCTATAAGAAATTCAGATGCTCGGGAAATTAAAATTTCAAAGATCTGCTGCAAAAAAAAATCAATGGGTAAAGATCAATGCTCATAGAAATTTCATGAACTTTGAACTGATATGGGCATGATGATGAGAAGTGGTTGGAATTTCAGGTTGCTGATTGTTCCTCACCCAGATGAAAAGCAGCCTACGGGGTTGAGAGGAGGTATACATTTGAGATGGGTTTTCACTTTAATATTTTGTCAGACAAAAAATTAATTTTTAGTGTATTTCGGTAACAAGCACAAATAAAATAAAATCAGCCTTTCCGATGTGACTTGTAATACCACCACTTCTTAAGAGCACCTAATGCTTTGCACATTAACACTGCAAAGAAATGAAATCGGTTCCCTTTGCAGCCGATTGCAGGTGCAAATTAATATTGTAAAATGAAGATCAATACATGGACAGGGCAAAATCAATAGTGGCTAAATTATTGCTGCATTTTCCTCCTCATTCAAGATGAGTTGTGTTTTCCTCTCAAAGTCAATACTTTGCAGCTTTTCTCATTAATTTCTCAATAAATTTGGCAATGAATTTCAATCACAGAACTCGGCGGGGTGAGCCAAGCATTGTGGAATGCATAGGAAATACAAAGGCATGGAGGGGTTGAACACATCATTCATCAGAAGGCACTCTTGCTTGTTGAAGCAGGACTAATATCCCTGGACTTACTAAGGACAACCTATTTACTGTAAAAAAAAAAAAAAAAAAATTAAAAGGCATTTAAGTTCTCCCCATTCCACAAAGAAACTAAAAATAGATTTTTCATTAAAAAACCAAAATGACACCTTTGTCTTTATCTCCACGGTTTCTTGTAATCGCCCAGCTTTCCTTCAGATAGCAGAAAGGAAAACAATGGCACTCACTCACTTGTTTCGATTACAGGCCTAAAATTCACAGGTCAGCTAATAATTACGCTCAATCAGATAACGGTATAGAATTTTCCTTAAAATACTCATATTAACATTGGGAAAACTGCCTCTTTTTTTTTTTTTTTCCTCCTAATTGGAAAGCAAAGGCCACCCCAGGCGTTGACACCTGTGATGTTGTCTGCAGGCGCGGATGGAGGGATTGGCCTCCCATTCAGGAGAACCTGGCAGGGAATAATGGCACCGGGATGCGGTGCTGCCCACAGAGAAGGGGACAGCCCCATCGCCTTGTCGTGAAATAACACCCTTGCTGACAATGGCTAGATTACGTTCAAACACTTCTGTTTACATATCACAAAGAATGCGTTTGATTATGCCTTTTATAGTCTTGATGAAACTGGTGCCCCTGCACTCATCCCTGCGGTTGAGGGACGCTACATGCCACGGTGCAGCGCCTGCCCCAGCCTCGAGGAGGGCGAGCTCCTGCAGGGAACGCAAAATCACACAGAAGTTAGCAAAGGAATATGAAAAGAGCATATCGAACGTCAGTGAAACAGGAACGCTCATTTGTAGCTTTTAAATCTTTGAAAACAAATGTCAGTTTACTCAGTTCAAGAATAGTCTGTCCCTTTTGTAGACTCTACTTTTGTAGAGTAGGTCAGAACATCTCCAGCAGAACAGATTTTGTACCAAAAAGTGGACTAGGAGAAGAAATAAGGGAAAAAGCTTCCTGATCAGTTCCAGTCACCTACCAAACCAACTGCTGCCTTCTTCCTCCACGAAGGAAGGAAGGAACAGAGGAACGAGGGGAGGAAGGAAGAAAGCAAGGATGTAGGACCAGATAATTATTAGAGAAACAAGGAACATGCATCTTCCACAAATGTGTAGTAAATTAAAGTTTAGATACACTGTATGTCTAATAATCAAGAGCCCAATTCCAACACCTTGTGGCTGTGGAGGCTCAGCGGGGCTGGTGCACCCTCGCTGCAGGAGGGGTGCCAGGAGGCTGATGGGAAGCCCCTGATGGGGGGTCCAGCCTCCCTACCACCCCAAGCCCTTCCACTCACCACCCTTAGCCAATGCTCAGGGACCACTTGGCTTCTCCAGGCTGTCCCACCACAGGACTTTGGCTCTTTGGCACACATTTTGGTAGATGGCACTCAGTCACAAGTAAAGCACTAATATCTTCATGACCCTGGATTCTGCAAGGACACCTGCATTTTCACTTTTACTGAGGACAATTGTGTTTCAAGCTCTTATGTTTGCCAAAAAAGTCATTACCATCATAATACCTACAGATTTACTTTAAATGAATGAATGAATGAACAAATGAGAGGGAGAGGGAGAGGGAGAGGGAGAGGGAGAGGGAGAGGGAGAGGGAGAGGGAGAAAGCAAGGGAGAAAAGGAATTTAAAAAAAGATAAAAAGAGAAAGAAAAAGAATTTTCTGTGAAGCAAGATGGCAGCCCCAATAAAAAGGCAGTGTGTTGGCTGGGGCAGTTTGAGCAAACTCGGGGGCACACTGCAGCTGTGCAGCACGTCACGAAGGTGAAGGAGGATGGGTATCCATGCTGACCTCCTGAGAGCTCTCCTCCAGAGCAGGGTGAGCCCTGTAGATAGCAGACTTCAAGTTCTGTGCATAAAAACTAAGATAGGATTACAGAACTGGGACAGTACTGCAGCTCTCCCGGCACAGTGCTGCCCAGCTCCATCTCATTCTCCGAACCGGCCAGCACTGCCCACTGCCTCCACCGACACGGCCAGGGTGCCAAGGCAAGGCAAGGCTACAGCCTGCTGCAGGGCTGAAGTTGGCAGGCATCCAAAGCACAAGGACTCTGCGTGCTCAGGAGTCCTCTCCATAAGGCAGCTGTAGGAACCGGCACAGCAGTGCCCTGGGGAGGGTGCAAGGGGGGAGGTTAGAAGGAGCCATGTTTTGGGTTCAGTGACCCTTACATACCAAGCAACCCACCTCGAAGAGAGGTGCCAAAAATTTCAACGTGAGGTTTGGCACAGTTGTGTGAGAAGCACCCAGTTCTGGTGCAAGCTCCACACCCTTGCCCCTACCCGACCGGTGCTTGTCATCTCCCCAGCTCTGTGCTCCCCAAGCCACTAAAAATGAGCGACGAATGCAGCAGCGCAGGCAGTACACGAGGTACAGGACCTCACACACCCTCTGCTTGTACACGCTTCCCCATAGCATCCCCCCGAGGCCACTGGATGGGTGCCTGGCTAGATGGACCATGTGTCTGGCCCCTGGAGAGCAACACTATGGATGGATTTATGGGGAGAAGCAAGCCTCACCTGTACATGGGCATCCTAAGGCATCAACCCAACCTACTGTATTGTAGAGACATCACTCTGCTGCTTTTACAGATATTTACAGTCACTGCTACTGGATTAGAAAAATGTGTTTAAGAGGTGAAGTATGAAGTAGGGAATGGAAACCACTTAAAGTAAACCCACCTGCAGTATACTTGGTGTATTTTTTAACTGAGTTACCATATCAGACCACATCATTCATTTCAATCTGAGAACAGTTTGCCATGTAAAATATCTACAAATTCACCATGATTTAAAATATATCAAATTAGCAGATCATGAGAAATTAAGGATCCCACCAGTAAGAAACCAGATCTTATCAGTCATTAGCATGGAGCATTGCGAAGGAGGGGCTTGGCAGCATTTCAGTGAAGAGTGAAAGGGGAAGTAAACCTGTATGATATCAAATCGTAAATGCTCCAATCATGCCAAGGAAGTACCACAGTCTAATACATATGTAACTATAATAAAACATGGCATTTTATGAAAACAACGTGATATGACTAACAGGACAAAATATTCTACTCCAAAAAATAAGGCATATTTCTGATTTGGTAAAGTGTTTCACTACTGTGGTACGACATCAAAGCAGCAAAACATTACATTTCAACTATTTAATACTCCAAGGTATTTTAATAATTAAGATATATTTTACTGAAATAAACTGGGCTCACATCTGGTTTTGTATTTGTGGTATTATTTGGGAGTTTATTCCTCTGTTAGGCCTCATAGCTGAATAAATACCTCCTTCTTACCAACAGGTCTGTACAGATCCATCTCCTTCCTCTTGCTCCCACACACACAAAATTTAGAGAATTATGCTGGAATTGTGCTACTGGAGCCTGGGAGCACAGAAATTCCTCCTGGCTGAAAGCACCAGCCCTGTGCTACACAGCTGGATTATAAGGTGCTGCATCCACCCCTTCCCAAATAGCTGATGGAGCTGATGTGCATCAACTGCCATAGAAACCCAGAGGAGGTATCTGT
>NC_134953.1:31895000-31897500 GCF_965638725.1 Aptenodytes patagonicus
TGACCTTCTTACAACAGGGGTGAGGTATACTGGGAATACAAAGGACTAGTAGAGAAGAGCTGGACATGTCATTTGTGACTCATTCTTTTAATTCACCGTGCTAATCAACTGAACTGCCACAATCTCCCAAGGTAATTGTATCTTTATAATAGTTGAAAGCAGCGGGCAAAAAGGCATGGATAGATGGGGAAAGGCCTTGCCTTTGCCTGCTGAGAGACAGCGCGCTCTTCCTTCTGTGTGAAACTAATGGGGGCTTTTTAGAAAAATCTGGAACTTTCATATCTCTGTACCCTGATCATTTAATGTCTCAACTTCTCTGCTCACAAAGGCTTTGTGCACCACACTACACTCTTGTTTCATTATTCTGCAGCCTTGTTGCCCTATGGTCTACCTCATGCTGGGAAGGTTAAATGTTAGAGTGCCAAGCCAGACTGCAAGCATGGTGGGACACTGATGGGAAACAGATGCCCTGGGGATTCAGCCCCTCCCTCCTCTAGGGCTACATCATTTTCATTTTCTGAAATACAGTGAGCCTTGGCTTCGCTCTCAATGGCAGCTGTAATTTCCAAAGACTATCTCAGTCACCCTATCACTTCAGGATAAAGCAAAGCAGGCAGAAGTTTCTCGGTCAGGCAGGCTTTATCTTTTCATTTTCTTATTGCTGGGATATAGGCTTTTGCCTCCCTCAAAAGGTGTTTTAAATATATAGTCCCGTTAAAGTGTTGTTAGTAATGTAACTTTATTATAATTTAATTCCAATGGGAAAAGCTCCTGACATTCTCACGATTCTTTTCAACATCTTTACTTAGCGATAAAGACAAAAGGCGACCCCAGGAAAGAAGAAACAAACGGCTTTTCCTTACAGTTTCTTACATATTTGCATTTACACATTAGAAAGAAGTTCAAAACAGCAAAACTGGCCAAATCCACACCTAAGAAATCAGTTTAAGACATTACTATAAAGCAATTCAAAATTCCAGGACTGTGCACTAAGAGCCAGACCGTCATCTGGTTCAAATCTGCAGCGCTTCCCTGTGTGCAATGGAACTGCACCAGCTCGCAACAGCTAAAATATCTGGAACTTAGTCTAAGGCTTTTAATTCATTCATTTTTTATTTTGCTGAACACTTATCTTGGCTAAATAGTCATACTTGTCAGGATACTCTGCAGAAGCTTTGCATGGACTGTGTTCATAACAGCATTTTTAAGGCTGTAACCATGACTGCATGCAGCCCCACCTGCGGTTACCACCTTTGCAGCAGACTACGAAACAACGTCTGCTTTCCAGATATGTTGTTAGCACCAAAAGCACCATGGGCACCACTGTCCCATTTGGTAACTCTGGTAGCAACATAATCAGAAAGATCAAGAAAATGTAAATATTCTCTCCCTTGTCAGCCAGAATTGAGGCACCCAGATGTGAATGCGAGCATTGGTTGTGATTTCTTTGAGGATAGATGGAAGATAGGAATCTCAGATGCTACCTTCACTTAAAAGTTCACTTCAGCGATAGATTTTAGGCAGACAGAAAAACATATCCACAATGCATTAACTGTTTAAAAAGTCCTAGCTTAAAACTACCCAGGAACACACTTTTCCTATTAGATCTAAATTAATAGATAGAAACAGTTGCAGTCTAGTGGGAAAATATTCATCAAAATGCACATCATCTGCACATCATCTGCAATCTGCATTATCTACCCAATAAGCAGCAAGAACTCTCCCCGAATCCCTGCAGTCTGACGAGTAAACAGTTAAAGGCTCTTTGTTTTCAAAAGAGAGATTGATTCATCAGATCAAATTTATTACCTAGAATCCTCATCCAAAAGTACGGTAAATCAAATTGCTATTTCTCCCTTTTCCCTCCCAGCACCTCAGTTAAATTCATTGTTAAATGCCAGAAAAACTGTAATACACATTTTAGATAAAAAGCCAGCAATACTTCATCCCAAAGTAAGAATTTTCATATTATAACCACTGTAAACCACAAAGTTCCGACTTTTTCTTGTGCTCTTGTAAATTAAAATCAAATGTATTTAAAAGAATTGACACAAATAAATCATTCCCAGGCTTGTGAGTTCGTATCCCAAGTTTCAGGTCTGGAAGAATTTTTAGAGCCAGATTGTGAATAAGGTTGGATAAAGTTATTTGGATCCAACAACAGCTACTTGGACCGGTGCCTAAAACTTCAACTGAACCTTTAGGGAAGTTCAAGAAGTTTGGATAGATATTCTGAAAAATATTTTTCATCACTGAATACTTCTTAACTTCTTTTTCTGGCTGGGGCAGAGTAGGAAATACCGTTGTTAATCTATTTCTGGCCAAAATGAAAACAGGAAGTAACAGGCACCTTGTGAGAGAGCTTGATCTCATGAGACATTGAGACATTGTTAAGACCCAAGAGGCTCGGATAGGCACCAGAGCCTCTGGGTGCCCGTACGAACAGGTATTTTGAGGTCCAGCTACCACCAGCTACATTTCTTGCAAGACACATCCTATT
>NC_134953.1:31902500-31910000 GCF_965638725.1 Aptenodytes patagonicus
TATTTGGTTACTATAACTGTTATTAGAAGTAGGACTTCAAGAAGCAGCGTTCAGATTTTCACATTCATTTGCAACGGTGCAGCTTATTTGAATGAGCGTTTATGGGAGGTTAGGCAAAGAGGATTTGGCACTCTATTTTTAACATTTAAATAAAACAAATCAATTACCATATCGCAAAAAGGAGCTATTGGTTAGTGATTTTTATGTAGATTTTCTGTAGCATGTAAAAGTGGCCTTTATTTTTCTAAGTGATATTTTCTGCTTAAAGTCAAATTCTTTTCATACAGCTTACAAAAATAAACACTTGTATTTTGCTAAGATCATAATAGCTCATTAGAAGAGGCTGAATTTGGACCTAGACTAAAACCTAACACCACAGGGCTGAGCATGCTTACTTGAACCTATAATGTTGCTAGTTCTCACTCTCTGGGGAAGGAGAGGACTAAGGGAGAGGATTCAGCCTTCTTAATTGTGAACCTCATTAGTGACGGTTGCTAGGCAAAACACACACCTACTTTCAGTGCATATGAAAGAGATAAACAATACGTCATAGACCATAATGACTCTGGTGCTCAGGGCGACCTTTAATTATTATATTTTTGTTCTCTTATACCTTAGTTATTAATGCAGAAAAACAAATTAGTTTTGTGTGTGTGGACTGCAGCAGATTTGTAAATCGTTTTCCATTTTTTGATGTCTAGATCGTATTTCCTTCTGATAATTGTTGCTTGCCTCATTCATTTCTCTGTGTGCCCATTGGTAAACACTATTTGAAATGTAAAATGACAATGATTGTATTAGCAGCTTAGTATTCTGTTATTACTTTAATTAATTTTATTAATGTAAAAAGCCATGATCCTGTCAATATGTTAGTAACAACTTGCAAGAGGAGTCCCATGGAAACTGATGTGCGTGGCCTGGCCACGCAGCCGTACGTCAAATCACAGTGGTTTTGAGAATTCGAACTCTTTAAAAACTGAAGATGTAGTTGACCCCTATGAATTTAATCTTTGGTCAGCCCTGAAGTGATCAGGCAGCTGGACTAGATGGTCATTGTAGGTCCCTTCCAACTGAAAATATTCTATTCTATTCTATTCTATTCTATTCTATTCTATTCTATTCTATTTTTATTAAAAAACAGGTTACCTGAGAGCCGGTTTGTACCTTTACGTTGGTGTATTTTACAGTGTGAACAAAGTGATATTTAAAACTAAATTATTATTTTGGGCTCTGTGGGAGAATAAATACATGTGTGCACGTGTACGAGTGCAGCTGCAATTGTGTGCGAGTGATTCGGAGGCTGATGGGCTCCAGAAAGATAGTATTTCACAATTCTGGATTTTCAGAGACACTTTCCATTCTCCTCTTCATCTCAGACTATCTTCTTTTAGCAGTTCAGGCAAGAAGTCAATCACATTGAGTCAGTCTGAAGAAAAACATTTTATGCTGTTTTTCTCATACAAACCCCCTCCTGCCGTAATCTGCAGTAAGGCCCAGCCACAGGAAATTGACCTCACAGTAAATTTTTTACAGATTCGGTCATGTTTTTACCATCCACTTAAACTTGCATACATAACCTGAGACTGTACCTCTGGATCAAGGAATATGACAAGCCAAAATAAAATCAAGTCAAATTAAATAGCAAGAAAAAGCTGCAAGCAAAACAAGACTGGAAAAAAAAATAGAAAAAAGATGAAAAATTGGTTGTGACTGCAAAACTGTAAGTATTAAATAAAGAAAGAAGTCAGAAGCAAATTCAGAAGCACCCGTATTCTGGTTGACAAGGGCTGAGAAATACTAATGGACTTTTTTAATGGGTGGTTTGATGGATGAGAGAAGAAATTATGTAAAAGTAAATGTAGTAGTGTCTCAACATAAAGTATGGTGCAAAAAAAAAAAAAAAAAAAGCATTGCAAATAAAAAAAGACATGTAAATGTGTGCCTACCATTTTCCAGATAAGAAGGGGCCGTACCTTCTGAGGGGTCAAGGCGGCGAGCCCGCCTCCCGTGTTTGGAATTGTTGTGTACAAACATGTTGTCTGAGACAGCCAGCACGTGGCCATCCACATTGACTGTTGTTGATACAACAACCTGAAAAAGAAAAGAAAAAGCAAACTTTAAAACATCCTGCATATTTTCACATAGATACAGAATAAGATCTTCTTTTAAGACAAAACAACATCACAGCCTGTTACTTTTTGCTTTAAAGCAAAAGTGCATGACAACTTTTAAAGCAAAGTGAATGACAACTATGAATACATCTTTGTTTATGTGGCTAACACTAGTGATTTTTAACTCACAATTGTTTCTCTTCAGAACCTGCTACACTAATTAGAGTTTAATCTCCTATTATGCTAACAAATTAATTCAATTCAGGGAAATATTCTTCTAGCCATTAGTTTCAGAAACACCCCTCTAGCCACTCATTTTAAAAGCTGCTGTTTTGATTGATCTGTTGATATATTGATTAGATAGTTTATCTAATTAAAATTTGTTCACTTGAGACTGTCTTCAAATGAAGGGTTGTGAGGATTCCAAATAAAAAAAGCTTAATAAATCAGGAACCATCGTAACTCCCCATTTTTTCTTCAGTAAATGATCTCCAGGTCAGTTTTACAATTACATTTAATGTCTGATAATGAACTTTTTTGCATCTGAAAAGACCGAGTTGAATATGAATAGTGAAAGTGTTTTCAATCCATGAAAAGTATCCCTTCTCAAGTTCATTTGGATGGTGATTGACCCTGGTATGTCAATGGAATTTCCTCCTTTATTTTTGAGTGAAAGGCTCCTATTCTTGTGTCCAGGTTCAGAGTCCGGCCATAGAAGAGATGATGGATAGGGCCTTCTTTGGCTTCCAGCTGCTTCTCAGTAGAAAATGGAAAAGGAACATATGCAAAATGCACAACCTTCCCGATAAAAACACCTACACAATGGAGTTGTGAAACTCCTTCCGGAAACGATATTGCATGAACAGAAGCCAAAGAGGAAACCGTGAGATGCGCCTGTGTTTGTGTGGAACACGACTTCATAGGTCAATTGCTATTATCCCAGATAGACATTTACTTCTTATTTAAATACTCCAGCATGGGCCCTGTGGTGTGGGTTCCAGACTTTTTAAATGAAGTAATCACTGCAGCATTTTCTTTGGGGTTTAACGTTAGCAGAGTCCTTAAAGTCAATGGCTAAGTTAGGCCTTATCAACCCTACTGGTGACAGTGGCAAAAGCTAGTACAAATTTTAGCTTTCACCTTCCGTTTATTTTACTTTTGGATACAACAAAAATGATTGCCAGTGTTCTCACACCAGCTCCTATACCCAAACACTTAATGAACAAAAATGGAAGGGGAAAAACTAGCCTCCTTTTGCACAGAGCTGGTCCAAGGCATCAGAAGAAAATTCGTGTCTGCTTCTATGTTTTGGATCACCTCTGATCCTGTTTCTTATTCACAACCCATAATTAGCTTTCAGCTATCACAGCACCTTTTCTGTGTATCCTGCCTCCTTTGAGACAGCCATCTGCGGTACCCTTTAGAACAGCCTGAGGGCAGTTCTCTGCCGGGCTGCTCTGCTTCCCTACCTTTCTCCTCCCAGAAGTGGACACTTTCACCCTTGTCAACATCCACTTTGGAGAGTGCTGAGGTTGCACACTCACCTCGGCCGCAGAGCTGCTGCCAGGCCACTGGGCTATCTGCTTTCACTTTTAATGAGATTCGCAGACTTTAAGAAATATTGCAAAACATACAAGTGTGATTTTCAGCAAAGATTTCTGGATTTGGTTCCTAGAACACGGTATATTAAAAAGACAGAGAAAGGTGTATATAAAAATGACAACTATTTTTGTTCTGTCATGTATATATAGGTCAGTCACCAAGGGAAAATACTGTAGTTCAGCAAAAGAAAGTAGACATGCTATGCTTTGTTATATCGGCTTATTCCTGCAGTGCACCTAAAGAAAGGTGCTGAGACAGTGAAACCAGTTAAAAATATTGTTCAAGATCTGACATACTGTTAAGTCCAGTTAAACCTTCTGAGAGGCAGGGAGATTAGCTAAAGAGACCCAGGAAAGTCTTTCTAGTGCCTACTGGCTCCATTGTTGACCACAAGATCGCTCATGACTGATGCTTCATTTAGTCATCGGTGAGACAAAGAGGACATTTCCACTCATTCCAGGTTTGACCTTCTGTTCTGTTCAGATGGATCAATATCACCAATGCCACGTGAAGCTGAGATGCATGAAAAATGGAAGCTTGGCTCAATTGTTTTGAAGAAATATTTTTTCCAGCTACAGATCTTTTCTGTTGGCTGGCTCAAGGGTTCTGGCTTCACCGGTTGGTTGGCTGTGCATGAAAACAGATGTCACATGTTTTGCTATCAAGTTTAACCACAAGTTATTCTTCTCAAAAATAAGAAAGTTTTGAACATCTCAATACTAGTTTATTATTAGTCTCAAATATGAATCATTGTGAAATATTTTGAAATAAAAAGCATATATTTCCTAACAAGCATTTCAAATGACCCCGAATACGGAGGAAATCATTTGTCCATCACGTCAGCTGTCTCTCTGTAGTGTTATGATTCACCACAGGATATTTCAAAAGCTGTAAGGAGAAAGTGAAGTATTAAACATTTTCTAACACAATTGGAATAGAAATATGTGGGTTGGACCACCACTGTTGGATTTACAAGTTGTGGATGTGAAAAACCCCTATGTGAGATCCTAACTTCACTGTGCTCCACAGTCATGTCTGTTAGTAAGATTATGCTACTCGGTCTACAGATGTAAAACCTCTGCACGTCTGAGCACACACCACACTACAACACAAGGCGCTAGTATGAAGGAAAACTAGGGAAATACTTTCTGAGGAAAGACCCACTTGCTTCAGCCTTGATCTGTTACAGTCCACTGCAGAACTTGGCGAGTCCCAAGAACCACCATTTAAATTAGTGGGGGAAATGTAAAATACCGACAGTGGTTTTTTTTAAAGGCACACAGCATTGGAGCTACACTAAGTAGAAGCACTGATACTGGTTTTTAATTTTAAAAGTTCAAGATGAAAATGTGAGTAAGTAAGTCTTTTACATATCGTTTATTCTTTAAGAGGGATCTGTACCTGGAATCTTCGCATGTCTCGCGGGTTGCCTGCATTCTTCAAACAGTTCTGATTGCACTTGAGGAAAAACTTTAGAAAGAATCTATAAAAATACAAAATTGAAATCTATTAGATTCATCAAAATGTAAATCCAATTGAAAAAAAGTTTAATAAAATTTAATCATAAATAGTTATACCCAAAAGAATACTGGTCGTGAAATATTACTTTCCTATTAGTTAATGAACTTATTTTAAAGCGTAAGATCTCTGTCGTAAACAGAACATTATTGCCAGGGAAAGGCAAATTTATATTTTTAATTTTTCAACAACTACAAATGTATTGACTCCAGGCCATATCCTTAGCTCGGTGTGGGAAAGTTGATTTCAATGACTCATTGACTTCAAAAGCAATGACTTACACCAGATGAGAATTTGTCTCTATTTTTTTAATACATTTTATTTTTTCACAACTTATATTAGCAGTAATGACCTCTACGTCAAAAAATTCCAAGGTAATGAATGATCAATCTTCTGAAAAACACTTGGCTTTGCCTCCGGTTTGGAAACTCTCGCTATTCAAAGGGACTCGATCCAACTCCTGCTGACTCCAGGGAGATCCAGGCGGGATCTGCCCACCGGCAAGGCCCCGGTTCCCTCATTGTTTTTGAAAGGAAAGGAGCATGGCAAATTAGGCCCTGTCTTATGACCTCTTCAACCTTTGCCAGCCTTTAACTGTGAGGAGTCACTCCACCCAGGGATGGAAATCCAGCCTATTTTTGCTGAGCGGCAACCAGCAATTATTTAGGACTAACCCTTATCATCTAGGCATCTCCCCATAAACCGTTTTTGTAGCAACACTGCCTCCCAGGAACACAGCAAGCACTTATAGGAAGGGGAAAAGCTTGGAAAGGTGCAAAGTCCTTTATGGTGCCCTCCTGTACTGGAGGAACGAGCTGATATGGGATGTCTCCATCCTCCAGGCTGTGCAAGATGGAGGGATCCTGGCCATTCTGCCCTCGTGCAGGAGGATGTTCACAGCCTAATGCCTCCTCTTTTCTTTATGTAGCTATGTTTTCACATTTCATAACTTAAAAAAAAGTTCTATAGGTCTAGTTTTCAGCTAACAATTGACAGCTAATGACAAGCAAGGCTCAGGACTTTCTCCTCATGAAAAGTTTCTCAGATGCACCAGCCCAGCAGCTTGTGCTGCCCAACTTTATACACATTGAATAGTGAGGTCAGGCAGAGCTTTTACATTTAGAATATGAACAATTATCATTTATTCATGTCAATCTTTACAAGTGACTGTGACTATTCTTGCTGTATACACCTCACAGAAGTTTCCGTGTGCCAACAGCATTCCTGGCAGGAGGCAAGCCAGGTGCCTCCTCCCTTCTTCAGAACCCAACATGGCCCAACCACAGCCGATAGAAAGTATGACTGCAGCTGCACCGTGTCACGCTTGCTCCTGCAGAGCTTTGGGGGTTGGACAGGAGCATTACAGAGGACTGTCCCCATATCACAAACTGCTGCTTTTAATCACAGCTCTTCCTTTTCAGTTAAACCTTGAGCAGGACCCTAATATTAATACGGGATGCTAATGCTGAAGGAGCAATCTCTCACATCAGAGAGACAAGGAGGGAAATAACTACATTTACTGAAACTGTGCATAAATAAATCGATACTGTCAGTTCAGCTGAATGCATGTTTCTTTAAAAGTTCCTATCCCAAAACCTGTAAGGGGGGTTTAGCTGTTGAGCTGAAAGAGAGCTAGATTTCTGCGGTGGTTGATGTGATCTCCTAGTTCGGATGCTCACTTGAACTCAGGTTTTCTGGACACTGTTGCAGGGACACTATCAGCAACTCCATGAAACTGCATCTTTGTTAGCCACACCCTCACCCTAATTTTATCTACCTTGGTTTGGGGGGGGGGGGTTAAGACACTTATGATCTCCAGATCAACTGAGTGTAGCCTAAATGTAATGGCATTTCTGTCATACCTCTATTCTTTCTTGCATAGCTTCCACCACATGGACTGCGATGGTGTGCAAGGACCAGCTGATGCCCACGTCAGTGTGGGACCACCGGGCGCTGGATAGTCAGGAGCTGGGGAGAGCCTCCAGCTTTACAGCTCCTTAGTGTCACAGTCAGGCTGAAGAGGAGTATCTTATAAATTTTTTTTCTGATCTCAAATGGGTGTTGTGAGGCTTATTGAGCTAATGTTTGTAAATTGCTCTGAAATTCTCCGATGAATTGTGCGCTAGGAATGCTAAGTATTGCTCCTTGTGGGTTGTTTTTAATGTGAAGCATTCATGATGAATTGTTTCTATACAGAGAGCTCGCATCCTGTCAAAAAAAAGGGCCATTAAGCACCCTTTCACTAAACCTCAACTGCAGCTAGTATTTG